>NW_009710712.1:28302-42675 GCF_000703405.1 Apaloderma vittatum | reverse complement strand
TTCCCACTTTTTTAACATAATACCTTGTAAAGGAAATATACTTCACAAGAAGTGCATGGAAGGTCTTAATTATCTATACATATCTGCAGGCATTATTAAATCCAGACTTCAACTTAGTTCTTGCAAAGAGGTTACTCTTTCACAAATCAAAGAAAAGGTGCTGATCCAAACTCCAGTGATTCTGCCAGAGGCAATTCCATTGCTTTATTAATGCATTTTTTGGCATGGAAATGATCTTTTCTTGCAAAAGTATTGAAAAATAAATGAAGTAAGTCATGTTTCTGTTCACAAGGTTTCCTGATTAACTTAAGCTAATCCTTATCTTTAAAACAGATATGTTTCTGTAAAGTGAAAATTTAAGCATATCAGGTAGACAATAAAAGCTCTTTTACAGATGTCTTTTGAAGTGCTCTTTGTAAATAGTCACCCTAAAAATGCTATCAATTTGGGAACTACCTATATGGTCCTTACATTTTTTTCACAGCACTTTGTGTACCATTTTTTACTATAAAGAGGATAGTTTTAAATTACTGAGCACTGCAAACTGTGAAATATATGCTTGATTTCCACAAGTAGGTAGTTTTAAGAGACTGATATGATAATTCATATAGTCTGGGGCTTTTCAGAAACAAAATTGACCACGGTCACCTGTCTGGCTCTTGTCTGTTTGCATAGAGTTGTGTCGGCACCTTCCTGAGCCAACTGCCCCATCAGTGCCCCGGTGGGGGTGTGGGGGCAGGTAGGGCTTCAAACTACAGGTGCAAACCAAAGAGGTCCTTACCGTGAGAGGGAAAGGAAACCCCCTCAGAGGCCCCCACCATCCCCCAGACCTCAGTAATTTCCCAGGAGAGGTGAAGAGCCCGATGGGGCATGGACTGAGAGGTATGAAAGGCGATGGCCCCAGGAGTTATGGGAGTGCCTGCCCTCCGCCATTGCTGTGTCTGTCACCATCCTTGTGGGATCCAAGGGTGGTGACCTCTCTTCCTCTCTCTTTCCTTTTCTGGGTACCTGTGGGAAGGTCTGTTTACACAAGTATTTCTCTGTTGTGAAGCACATTGATGAGAGAGCTAAGTTGGCAATTGAGGTCTGTCACCTATTAAGACCTGTTTTTGTGAATAAGTAAAAGTGGTGTTTAGGATCCCAGATGTGGTTCACCTTAATCCTGGCCTGGGAATACACGAATGTGAGTCACTGTCCTGAAGGCTCAGAAGGTGGTGACAGTGTTTACAAGGTTAACCATGATTTCTGTGGAGGGTTGACCTTAGTTGTCTGCCAGGTGCTCATCCAGCAGCTCTATCATTCTACCTGCTCAGCTGGACAGGAGTTGAAATTAAGGTTAAAAAGCTGGTTGGTTTAGATAAAGACAGGGAGATCCCTTATTAGTTACCATCATGAACAACTATTTTAAGGAAAAAGATGCATACCTGACAGCAGTGAAAGTAGTTTTTTGAGTGTGATTCTCTATTTAAATTTCCATTTTGGACCCTGAAATGGAGTATGGTTTTCATCACTTGATGATTTTCATGTGGAAGTACTGCACAGAGTTAGTGCTCACATCTTCATAGAATCATAGAGTAGTTTGGGTTGGAAGGGGCCTTAAAGACCATCCAACCCGGCCTTGAACATTCCCAGGGATGAAGCACCCACAACTCCTCTGGGCAACCTGTTCCAGTGTCTCATCACCCACACAGTGAAGAACTTCTTCCTAATGTCTAATATTAAATCTATCCTGCTTTAGTTTTAAACTATTGCCCCTTGTCCTATCACCACTTGCCCTTATAAAAAGTCCCTCTCCAGTTTTGCTGTAGGTCCTCAGAATTATGCAGCATTTTTGTGAAGAAAATGTTATTTATGTCACTCTAAGTAATGGTCTTTGAAACAAAAATGGATCAGGAGGCTTAGTAAAGCGAAAATTTGATTAAATGTATTTGTGGCAAAGATATTAATACATTTTAGTAATCAACATATTTCTAACGCACCCAGAGAACGTTAATGTCATGATTTCTTTACATAATTATGATTAACAAAACCAGGATAACGCAAAATATGTTACTGCAAAATAATTAGGCATAAAATGAATAATCTGGGAATTTGGGAGATACAACAATTAGCACGAAAACCACAGAAATCATCACCATGTTGGAAAACAGCACTGTGACCCCTGTGATATCTTTGCCCTCTTCCCACACTCCATCGCTGTTTTAAAAAGACTTTAAAATGGAAAAACTATTTCCAGAGGGCTAGCTTTTTGCACTTGCACAACTGACCAAACTTTATTTACTATCCTTGTGGATCAGACTAGAAGCCAGCTTTCATGATCACTGTGGATCTTTTTAGAGGAGAAAAATTCATGGTGAGTGTCAAGGTGATGGTTTCTCAGGAACCTCTCAGGTTTCAGCATTCATCAGTTTACAGACTTTCTAATCCATATGTTGCTTCAGAAGCAAAGATCCTATCCTTGAAAAATTGCCTAATATGCTTTGTAACATGTTTCCATCATCTGGTCCCACCACATCCTTTGGAAATTAGTTCCAAAAACTCTATGCATATGAAAAGAAGAAGAAAATGAATCATTTTAGCTTGTTTAAGATTTTTTAACTTTTGACTTCTATTGGTGTAATCTTTTTTTTAACACTACAAGATTTAAGTAATTATTTCCTATTAGTGTTCTCTGTACCATCCCTGACTGCATAGCTATGAAATTTTTAGTGATCTCTACTTCTGTATTTACCAATCTCAATCTCTTTTTCTCCAAAGCTAAATAAAGCAGGACTTGTCAGAAACTCCCATATAGAAGCTATTCCTTATATTCAGTGACTTATGTTGATTTTTTCCTGTGCTTTTTTTTGGCTGTAATTTTGTTATGTCTAACATAACTATTAGGTAAACTATGATTAAATTGTACAATGGATGGGACAGAGTGTCTTCTCAGCAAGTTTTCTAATGATACAAAACTGAGAGGCTTTGCTGATGCACCTGAAGGCTGTGCGGCCATTTAGCAAGATTTGGGCAGACTGGAGAGCTGGGCAGAGAGGAGCCTAGTGAGGTTCAACAAGAAAAAACATAGGTTAGGAGGCAATCTGCTAAAGAGCAGCTCCATGGAGAAGGACCTTGGAGTCCTGGTGGACAGCAAGTGATCCATGGGACAGCAATGTGCCCTTGTAGCCCAGAAGGCCAATGGGATCCTGGGGTGCATTAAGAACAGTGTGTCCAGCAGATCGAGGGAGGTTCTCCTCCTCCTCTACTCTGCCCTGGTGAGACCTCACCCAGAGTAGTGCATCCAGTTCTGGGCTCCTCAGTTCAAGAGGGACGGAGAGTTATTTGAGAGAGCCCAACACAGGGCTGTGAGGATGATTAAGGGACTGGAACACTTGCCTTAAGAGGAATGCCTGAGAGACCTGGGGCCTTTGAGTCTGGAGAGAAGACTGAGAGGGGATCTAATTAATGTGTATAAATATATGAAGGCTGGACCTCAAGAAGGAGGAGACAACCTCTTTTCACTTGTGCCTTGTGATAGGACAAGGGACGATGGATTCAAGCTAGAGCACAGGAAGTTCCACCTCAACATGAGGAAGAACTTCTTGACTGTGAGGGTGACAGAGCACTGGGACAGGCTGCCCAGAGAGGTCGTGGAGTCTCCTTCTCTAGAGACTTTCAAGACCTGTCTGGATGTGTTTCCGTGTGACCTGCCCTAGATTCTGTGGTCCTGCTGTGGCAGGGAGGTTGGACTAGATGATCTCCCGAGGTCCAATCCAAACCCTAAAATTCTGCAATTCTAGTTATAGTGCTAATGCAGGGTATGGACAAACTAAATTAATTTCCTTGCTCCTCCTAATGCTTCCTCCATTGTGACATGTTTGAAAACGGTAAATGCACTGCTAGTGAAACTTCAGTTTACTGTATTAAACAGCTGTAAATTCCACATCTGCTTATAGCTCGCTTATTCCCTTCATATCAACAAGCACTGAGGGATCGAATGCTGCTTGGAATATACATTTGTAAGCATGGTTTGCATACTACTATTGCTTAAAAATATCTGTACAGCTAAAAGAGAATAGAGGAACCATTATTTCAAACTATAGTTAGGAAAGCAATATCATCCGATGTTTGCTTGCTAACAAATATGGTATCTATCCACTGTACATAGGGTGGACACCTATACAGAGCACCAGACTTGCATGCTTAAGTAGAAAGAACTCTATATCCTCACAGTGCTCCAACACTGTTTTGGATGACAGAGTATCAGGAGAGAATATGTCCATGGAAGGAAGCAGATGGCTCTTGGAGAATTAGGTCTCACTGGAAAGACAGACTTGACAGTTAAAAGCAAAGAAACTTGTTTTAATTTATGTTGCTTTCCTAAAACTCTAATTCTTGACTAGTGTGAAGAAAGAATTTATTATATTAACAACATGAAGGTATTGAATAGTACCCGGATTAAAAGCCTCCAACTATGCCTTTTTGTGGAAAAAGATAAAATTAGATGAGTAGCTTTGGGTCTGTTTTTGTTTTGCAGTCAAAACTGTGGTATTTTGTTCTTTTTCTTTTTCTTTTTCTTTGGTTGTTTTTTAACAATTACTAATCATACAGAGGAGCAAAGATTCAGAATGTTGTATTTTTCTGTAGAGTTTTTGCAGCCTTGTCAGGCATTCGTTATGACACATAGCAAACTTGTCTCAACCTCCCTCTGTTTATAAAACAATTTCTTACTGTAGGAAGGTAAAAAGGGAAAAATAAAATAAATGATTTGGCTAGTTTCATTCTTCTTTGCTGAGAGACTGGGCTCTTCATGCCATTGAAAGACAGAATTCACATGCATATTTCAGCATTTATTTAAGTTGCTGAAGACCTACCTGAATCCAAATGCCAGTCTGATTTTAACTCCCCACTTCAATCTAGGCGCCATGTCTTTCAGACTAATGATCTCATAGGAATAAAGAGTAGGAAAATTGAGGGCAGATAGTGAAAGCTCCTCACTGGAATCTCCCATAATCTTTCCAGTTCTTCAGTACTTGTGTTCTAATGTCTCAGAAGTCCCAACATGCACAGAAATTAAAAAAAAAAACAAACAACAAAAAAAACGCCAAACAGCGATAAGGAAATATGGTAGAACTGAGCTCTAAAGAACCGCTTGATAATACCAGTCAACACACCTCTCCCATAAGGCCTGTTGTTTCTGATGTATGAGTATTTATAAAAAATAAAACACTATAGAGTTATCAATATTAAAATACCTAAAAATAATCTTAAATCTATTAGAATTTCCTGAATGCTCTATAGTAGCAATAGTATACAGATCTATAGCAATGACCTAATTAATCTTGCTGGAAGATCATAGAATCATAGAATGCATTGGGATGGAAGGGACCTTTAAATGTCATCCAGTCCAACCCTCCTGCAGTGAGCAGGGACATCCTTAACCAGATCAGGGTGCTCAGAGCCCCATCCAGCCTGACTTTGAATGTCTCCAGGGATGTTGCCTCCACCACCTCTCTGGGCAACCTGTTCCAATGTTTCACCACCCTCATAGTAAAGAACATTTCAGTGACTTGTTCCCTGTGAGCAACACCTCGCTCCATCCTCTGCCATTACCTGTACCTCAAGCAAACAGGATAAAAATCCTCAATCCAGAACTCTTGAGATTTTGCCTGTTTACCTATTTAATTTTCAAGTAAAAATCAGACTTTGTTATTTTGCAGATATCGTACAACTAACCAGATCTGAGAAATGTTCACGGACAAACAACATAGGTAGAAGTTTGGGACTTACCACTCCCTATATACTTACTTGCCTAACACTTTGGTAGTTCTATTGATTGTGCAATAAGATTTTCTCAAAACATATTTTGAAAGTATCACTGTTCCACAAAAATAAAAAACATCAAAAAGATCCGTATTTATCCTGCATTAAAATCTTAAAAATCTTAAATAATTTCAGAATTTAAAAGCTAATACAAAATTATCTACTATAAATTGCACGCTGTGCTTTTGGTAATATTCCTAGAACTGCTGAACTACATTCATACAGCAAGAATTTTCTCTAAAATCAAGAAACATCACTTGTTTGAGTGCATACCCACATTTTGTGTTTGGATGTGTTTTTCTGTGATCACATTGCAGTAAGAGCAACTATTTTAAAACTAGAAATATTTTCAAATCTGACTCGATATTCATTCTTTTAAAAATGTAGAATAATAAGTTTATAGTAACGGGATTGTTTAATGAACCTTATAACAATAAAAACCCCACTTGCATTTCAAAAACTCATTTAAGAATTAAGAGTAGAAAAGCAGTTTACTTTATACTATTCTTTGATAATTAAAAAAAAATTTTAAATGTAGCATTTTAATTCTTACAGTTGAAACAGGCAGCTGAAAGTTAGGTTCGACTTTTTGAGATTAGTACCTAAAAAAGCTTGGACCTATGCACAGGCAATGCTCTTACGAATCAAACTACTAATTTGGGCTGGCTGGTGCTTCGTAGTAAAGCTCAAAAGACTCTGCAAGAGACAATTTAGACATAATATTTCCAGTAAAATTTCCTCCCAGCTCTTGAGAGTTAGAAGTCAGTCTGATCTGAAATATAGGAATTTATACGTTTCCCTTTGGTCCATTACTTTTTACATGGTTATGTACAAAATGAAAATAGGACTGAAGATGG
Organism: Apaloderma vittatum; assembly: GCF_000703405.1. Lineage (NCBI taxonomy): Eukaryota > Metazoa > Chordata > Aves > Trogoniformes > Trogonidae > Apaloderma > Apaloderma vittatum. The sequence goes on along the minus strand of NW_009710712.1, from coordinate 36,016 downwards.
GAGGTAAAAATGCAAGCTAAAATTCATTGAAGCTGCTGTGTGGGATCAGTTAGAATTCTTAATTATGTTGACCAGGATCTGCAAAAAGTTCCACAGAATGTAGGTGCTCAAGGCAGAGTCTCATCCTCCGTTCAAGATTTATGTGTGTTAACGTCACAGTTACTGCAGTCCAAGCTAATAAACTTCCCTCAGGAATATTTTTTCTGCCATGGTCTTTAGTAGTTTTCATCATTAGACTGAGCATCTTGTCATATTTTATCTCGGACAGAGCTTACATGGCTTAGTTCGAAAAGTCCAGACAGAATTTAATGTGGTTCAGACTACATAACAGGACAGTTCACCATAAAACTTTTAATCGTGGAATCATAGAATGGCCTAGGCTTGGAAGGGACCTTAGAGATCATTTTAATCCAGCCTCACTGTCACCAGGGATGCCACCTGTCGACTAGATCAGGCAACACATAGGGACCGAACGGGAATCAAACCTGTGACCTTGGCGTTGTTAGCACCACGCTCTGCTGAATGAGCTAACCGGCCCCCAATAATCTCTTCTGTCTCAAGTTCTGCCATTGAAAGCCGTGATATATCTACAAATATTGCAATTGTATGATTAACTCTATGAGAGCTCTACTTCAAATCATCATAAAGAAATAAGGAAAAAATTGTTTTGGGGTAAATTGTTCCCTATAAAAAAGATATCTGTTGATTTGGGTTAAGAAAAGATTTGAAATCAGGTTCTCCAATGGCATGGAGATGACAGTGTTCCATTTCCCTTTAGGAGAGCATTGCAGTTTTGGCTTATATTAGGCAAAATCCAGGGTTTCACATGTATTTAAAAGTATATCTCTTACTAAGGTCATTTACCCTCTCATTATGCCCTTCAGTAGCCTAGTTGCTAAGAAATTGAACATATAGTGAAAGAGACTGTAAAAGGCTAAAATATTAAAAAATCTGCAGAAGTCCAGTAGGTCTTGAACGTGTGGCAGAATGGGGAGAGTGGGCCCTGCTGGAAAGATTAATCACAGCTTGTAGCATAGCCTTATCCTAAGAGATTCTTCTTCTTAAGTCATGTAGTACTTGCTGATCTAGACATAAGCACAACGTTTATCTCCTGCTCTGTGGGGGAGCAGGATGGATTGTTTCGGTATTATTTTTATCATTATTGTGAGTAGGTATACATTTAGTCAGATAATTTGTGTTTCCTGGGATATTGGGTTGTGGGCTGTGAGAAGTACTAATGTATATAAAAAAAAGACATGTTGGGTACTAATGAACTAATGAAGGGGGAGAAATGTGCAGAAGAAGAGTTTCACAAGTGGTGGAGTTTCAGACATCTCTGTGGATATGTGCTGTCTGATATCTAATAAGAAAATTAAGGTCTCTCCTCTGACCAGCTGCCTGTTTTCACAAACCTCATGAGATCCTTTCTCCCTTGGAAAATTTCACTAAATTCAGCAGTCTCAAAGTTAGAGGGAGACATTCAAACAAGAGCTTTGCCATTTGGTGTAGAAGTGTGTGAATAAAGCTAACAGTATAAAGTTTTGCTTCCTTTAAGTAGTCCTGTATTTCTTCTAAGAGAGAAGACATAGAGTAGTAAAGACGTCCTCACCGCTGGAAAAAGCTTAGGTTTAAGAGTAGCAGTTATTGAGCTGTATGTTTTTTTGAAGCATATAATAGGCATGCATTTTAAAGTATTATATTAAATCATACAAGATTTCCCATGTCCCATATGTTTCAGTATTGTTTGGTTGTTTTTTTAATTCAAACATAGTTTATGAAAACCAAATGGTTTTGCAAAAAGGTCCAAGTATAATCCTGGTGGCAATTATCCACAAGCGCTTGCATCTTTTATCAACCTGTTGCTTAATCTTTCAACAGATGTTGTTTCTCTGTCTTTAAAATCTATTTTAGCTCTAGGATAGTGTAGCAATAACAGGAAGGAACACAGGTAGCAGTCTGAGGGGATAGATTAGAGCAGATGCCTGTAGTGTTGCACGTGCCAGCATAAGCACCCCCATCCCTGAGCTGGTGCTCCCTCTGATCCCAGGCCAAGGTCTCCTGTGACGCAGCTGCATAACCTTGGCTCAGACCAAGGATATGCTGTAGAGATTAACCACACAAGGAAAGAACAGTATAACTGCAGACTGTGATTGGTTTGTTGAGAAGGGAATACATTGCAGTTTGTGAAGGTTTAGGGCTAGGCTGGTCACTAAACTCTGACAGATTCTTTGTGGTCCCCCTGCCACCCTCTCAGGGGATGATAACAGGAAAACCAGGGAGAGATTGGTTGAAAAAAAAAAAACCAGCTTGAACCAGTTTCATGAAAAAAAAAGATAATGCTAAGAATAATAGTGAAGATGTTGAACTCTATACAAGTATGTAAACATATTCGAAGATACAAATTAATAGTTAATACAGAATCTTCTCCTTCCAGATGGTAACTAGGCCCCAAGAGGAAAATTCTGGACTTGGCAGCAGACAAGAGCACTCGAGCCCAAAGTCTTGATGACAGGCCACAGAAAACAGAAAAGGAAACCTTGCAGCAGCCACTCTGCTCCCACCAAGAGGGGCAGGGGAAAACAACCTGTCCCAACGAACAGGGCCCTTCTGCAACGATGACAGGCCACAGAAAACAGAAAAGGAAAACTTGCAGAAGCCACTCTGCTCCCACAGAGAAGGGCAGGGGAAAACAACTTATCCCAACGAACAGTGCCCTTCTGCAGTGTGCAAACAGGAGGCAGGAACATCAGCAGCACAAGGAGAGATGAGGAGCAGCCCATGGCACTCCTTCCAGCACAAACAACCCTAAAGGCCCCATGGCTCTTCTGAGGGGCCCTTTTATACTGAGCACCATGGGAAGGCGCACTGTGATTGATCCATTTGGGTCACCTGACCCATCCTATCCTCCCCCACTGTGATTGCCTCCAGTGCCAGGAGCCCCGGAGGACTGGTGTCCTGGGTCTCTCAGGCCAGGACAGCAGGTCGAGGATTGAAGATGGGAAAAAATCACTGACATAGTAGCATGTAAAATTCAAAGAAAAAACAGGAAGTTGGAAGGTGGTGATTGAGCAATGCCAAGGAGATGTTTAAAGGAATGGGGGAAGTTGCCCCTTCCTGACCTCACTGAGGACTGCATACATGTCTTACAAGAGCGTTACTTGCAAGAGCATACTCATGCTTAGTCTAGTACACTGTTACACCTGGCTGTCTTTTTTTAGCCACTATTTGATATCTTTACAACTGCTTTAAACTCCTGTGCTATATACATGTTGTGGTATACTTCTGCACATCAAAAGACAGCCAGACAGAGTCAGTGAGGAAACATGTCAAAATTTACAGTTGCCTTGTCAATCACTAGAACTGGCAATATTTTGCAATTAGAGAAGCTCATTTACTCTTCTGCTTTTTATTTAAATTATCCTTATTAATGTTTGGTAAGAATATTTTCACAAACATATTTGCAGCTTAGAATGTGAAAAACCAAATGGTACTTTGGTTTTATGCCTTCATTAAGATAGTTAAAGACTTAACTACTTGAATTTTTGCTTATAGTTTATTTTGTACCTGAAATCTTGACTGTCATTCAGTTGAAGAAGCTGAAATGTAAACATACAGACTGTTCTTTGAAAAAAGTCAGTTTCTTTATAGCTGCAACACCAAAATAAACACCAATTTAGTCCTCTGTGCTAAAATCTTTTGATTCTTAAAAAAAAAAAAGAGTAAGAATTGGATGTATAAAATCAACCTATGTGCAACAGACTTGAGATATTGACCAGATAAAGGATTTTCGTTTTTAGATGTTTATCATGATGAAACCACTTTTTGAGTCCTTCCCCTGATCACTCATCTTATCTATTTGCTTTAAGAAATGTGCTACAAATCAGAATAATTAATTTATTTAATATTTATTAACTTGTGGTCTTGCTGAATGTTATATTAAAGACACTAGTCTGAATCTGAATAGCAAATTTGTGCCACTTCAAATCTGATATGAACAGGATGCTGACAATCTTCTTCAAATAAGCCATGAATTTCAAAACAAAAGTCAAGATGTTTTAATAGAAGAGGATTTCTAACTTAATATTTTGATCATCCATATAGCATATATTTCAGATAGTTCACTTTCGGTGCACAACATTGACAATAAGAAAAAAAACCCAACTCTTTCTACACCAAAGCATTTTGGAAAAACTAATAAATATCATGTTTAAATAAGATAGTAGTATTACTGAATCCCAAAATAAAACTGCCACTAAACTATTATTCATTGGGTTTATTATTGTTACATGTTTCAGAACTATATTATCTAAAACTTCCTGTGAATTTTATGGAATACATGATTTCGAAGAATGCCTTGATATGATATGTAAGAAAATTATAGGTGACAATTCTCTTGAATTTTAAAAAGCAATCTTCCTCTGGAATTTTCATAGGAAATAAAGTATATGCAATGTTAATTCCTTAACAAAGAATACTGTTCATAAAATAAATATTTTTATTAAGAGAGATTCTAGAGGAATAAACTACTAAAGTGATTGAACAGAGGATCAAATTTGAAGGTTTCTTGAATTATTTTTTAATGAGGGTTTCAAAAAAAGACAAATAAAGCACCTTCTAAAGCGTTTCTGTATAATAGAGAAGATAAATCATAGAATTACAGAATGTTACACTTCTTTTGTAAATAACTCAGCAGACATTTGCAGAGAGCTTTTTGAGAAAGTGTAGGACTCCATGAGCAATTTTGTTTATAGTCTGTCCTTGTTTTCTTGCAAGATGGAGCATCTCTGAAATGAATCTTTCTGTTATGCTAAGATCATATGGAATATTAATATATTTGCTAATGAAAATGTTCTTCATAATAAGTATTTGTCAGTGACCATCTTTGTTAAAAAAAAATAGGGACCTAGGAGGGTTCAGAGAAGTTTTTGAATGATCTCAAAGTATATGGGCAATGTATCTATCAGTCTATGTAATATAGGCAAAGTTAGAAGCCAGGTTTCGCCAGAGCTTGGCAAACTAGCTCAGTTAACTTCTGAAATAGAGAAGACTCAAAATCAGAAGATTAGACCAAACTTTCAAGAATTAATACATGTCTCTCCAGGCTGTTAGGGGTGAGAAGCGTCTTTCTAGTGAGAAGTGGAATGGAGGACTTGCAGATACAAACACATCCATTTGAAGACAAAGCAGTATTTTTTTACTGTTCTTGACATTTATTCATGGGTAGCTAAACACTCTGAGTACCTAGAAGCAGATGAGTGATACATAAAATTATAATATTCAGCCCTGTGCCATTTTGAATTCGATAACCATTTAATAGATGGCACACAATGGAACAAAGGAAAAACTTTCTTCTGGGCCATAATTCAGTCTTTCACTGGCTGTTGGGTATGAGTTAGAAAAGCCACTCTAAACGCAGTTACCAGGCAACAAATAGGAGTTTTCTTGTGTTGCCCCAAAACATCTAAGCCAGTTCTTTTTTAATATGCAGAGGCATTTCCCTATCAAAAGTATCTTGATTATGCACTCTTATATAGTTTTGAAATTGATTGCTTCATAATATCATTAGCATAACGAAGTGACTGATTCAATGCCTATCAGATGTTTGGGGCATACGTTTTTCAAATTGTATTTTTTTACCAAATTTATGAAGAAACATGCGTGCTTTCAGAATCATGTCATAGTTTAAAACAGTTCTCTTTCAAAAAAAGAAAAAAAGGTAGTGGACAGAAGCAATATGTGCTTTATAGCTGAGATTTGTTAAAACTGTACAAAAATATAGCACAAATCATCACACATAGACACAGGTAGGAATCTAACGAGTGTTTCATTTTTAATGTATGTTTGTAAATTGTAAATTAGAAAATCAAAACACTAATGAGGTGTTGGGGGTTATTCAGTTACTTTATTCATTAGAATTATTATCTTCCGGAATTTTCTGACTGGAAATTTATAAATTTAAAGGTCAATTTGTTAAGCTTAGCAAATTTCCAACATGTTAAATAAATGTTAGTAATATCCCTGTCTCTGTGTTTGTGGAGGGTTTGCTTTTAGCATGGAGAATTTGACATTTTCATGTTTTAAAATATATGTAAATTTCCTGAATCCTAGAAAGTCTACTGATATTTCAGAACCTCTCCCATTTCCTTCAAAGTGTCCACTGGCATACAGTTCATAATTTTACGATCAAAAGAAATTTCCTGAATCCTAGAAAGTCTACTGATATTTCAGAACCTCTCCCATTTCCTTCAAAGTGTCCACTGTGCACTTAGATTGGCATACAGTTCATAATTTTAGGATCAAAAGTGAGTTCTACTGGTTATAGTAATAACCTTGATTTATCAATGTGGTGCTGGAAGATGATTTTTTTTTTTTTTACTTGATTTTCAGAAGGGAAGGAGTGGGAACACAAGCCTTTTCCTTACTTGTCTACTGTTGGACAGTAAATTTTATTATTATTTGGGTAGTAGTAGTGTACATTACACCCACTAAATAATTAGGTTTTTTTCCTCTGAAATAGACTGTTTACCTATCCCAGTCATTTCCTCAGCTCAGCATAAGGTTTACCACATATTTCGGAAGTGGCACAGTGATATTTTGCACTCGCTAATACTACACAGTTGTTGTAAATTTGTTTCAAGAGAAGAAATTGTTCTGAAGAGCAGCTTCCTTTAAGTTTGTCTATATATTTCGAGTAATTTCCGTACTTTTCAGTTGTAATGCATGTATCATACAAAACCAGAAATAAATAAACTTCTATCCTCTGCTTTTGAACAATAAAAGTGGAAGGACAGTGAAATTTACTTATAAATTATGGAGCTTTGAGGCTCAAAGTCTATATAAAGGTGGAATTACACATCAGTATCTTCCTGAATGCTATAAAGCAAGGAGATACTTTAATCAGGGAAACACCAACATAAGAAATTATTTATAAGTACCTATTACGTCTTAAACTCACTTCAAATCCTGATTCAAAGTTAGTTCCAAATGCAGAAACTCTGTCAAGAGCACACTAGCAGCAAAAAGTAGTTTTCCAGTTTTACAATCACCTTCAGTACTGTATATAGTTAAGATGATCTGACAACTGTTTTCTGAAAGCTTATATATTCCTTTGTAATTTTCACTACATTGATAGAGTAGTTGTGTGACTCTTAACAGATGAAAAAACGTTGCTACTTGGTTCCTTGCCTGTCTCTTCTTCAGGAATCCCTCTGGCAGAAATGCAAAATTACTAATCTGCCTGGGTGAGATAGAAGAAGAAGATATTGGGGGCAAGATAAGATGAAATAACATATTACAGGTTTGATCAAGTGTGTATTTATGAATATCAATTAAATTATTTAAAGTCTGCTTGGCAGCAATATGAACACTGTGGAAGGGGCAAAGGCAGGCTATGCATTGTATATCTGTGCCTGTTTAGGAAAAGCGTGGAATGTCATTTTTGTATGGTTGCTTTCAGAATACGGACAAAAACCATCACCAAAGAGCTTGTGTGTGAGGTTTATGTTTTGCCTCTTCAGGACCTGGTGGCTTTTTATGCAAAAAAAAAAGCTATACTAGAGTTGAGTGCCAGGATGCGTGCAGGAGGTGGCACACCTGAGAGCAGCATGAGGGAAGAGAAAGGATATAGCAGGAGTATCCACAGGGTAAGATGTCTGAGCCCCTACAACAGGAGGGATTAGACAACTGCTGTGGCAGACTGGCTGGGGGAGGAGGG
>NW_009710712.1:0-28292 GCF_000703405.1 Apaloderma vittatum | reverse complement strand
AGGGAGGGAGGGAGGGTGGCTGTAGAAGAGCATCTGGGAGGAGGTGTCGCTCCATCTAATAACTGTCTCCAATTGCAGCCCGAGGTCATGGGTGGCTCATGCATGCTGAACTGCTATACAAACGTCTCCAGGCACACGCTGCTATTTCTTTGTGCTTTCAGAAATACTCTAGCGCTGTCGTTCTTCTGCTCTTTGCTTTCTCACAGCTAGGTCAAAGGGCCTTATCTAGTCTATGAAAAAAGTCACTTTTTTGATCAGATCAAGTCTAGCTAAAATAAGGTAAGGTCAGCTGAGCTAGAACTATTGCACACTTATTATGGTGGGGACGAAAAAAAGAGTATATAAACTCTGACCCTGACTGCTTCATTTCTTCTTGTAGATTGTTCTGTAGAGCTCTTCTGTGTGAGTGCCTCATCCACTACTTGAAATCATCACCTTTTACACATAGATAGAGAGGATTTTTTTCAGGCCATTGTGTATACAGGATTTACTGAGGAGTCTGTTTCAACAACTTACAGTAATACACAGTTGGAAATAGGAAAATAGAAAAAGTTTACATATTTCTTTGTGAAATACAAGAACTGGGAGAACCTATCATGTTTTTACTGGCTGTTGTATCTAAAGCCATGGCTTCCATTTCATTGTGGAGTATTTTTTTCTTTTTTTCTCCTCTTTTCTTTTTCTTTTTCAAAATGTAATTTCTGAGAATTGCCAGCCTAATTATTTCCTTTTTACTCCCAGGAAGAACTGTCATTTTTTCTACTGTGAACCAGTTTTCCCTTGGGTGGGCTAGGAGAACTTTAGATGAGAAAGGTTTTGGAGTTTAGACGAGAAAGGCATAAACAATGCCTTTCTGTCACGACTACAGAGTCAGGAAGAAAATACAGAATTGGGGTGTTATTCTGTGCTTTGATCTGCAAAATCAAAGAGGTCACAAGATACCAGATTTCTTTTCATTGTAAAGGAAATTGAATTATAGGCTAGTGATTCAGTTCTGCCAAAGAAAGTTTCCTTTCCTTGGTAACTCTATGGATACTAGACCCTAGGGTGTTTTTTTTGGTGACAGTTTTTGTAGGGCCTGTAGTTCTGCTTTAAAGGCTGATGAACTATTTTTAATTTTGTCTTCATAAAAGTCCTCATTTCTGCTAACTAGAAAATTTTACATTGTTATCTCTCATGAGTTTTCCAATTGCATGCGTCTTGTGGAGATTCCTATGTAGCATTGTGTTTCTTAATAGAAGTGGGATTGGTTAATGTGTCACTTGCTGGGGATGCGAGTCCATGTGCTGGTATAAATTCCACACCTAGGTTAAAGGGAGATAGTAAAATAGAAATATAGCCAGAGACTAAAAGGGCCAGTGCCTTAGTTCCTTCCTGAAATCTACATCTCTTTTTGTCTGTGTAGTAAAGATTGTTCAAGACTCAATAGTACAGGAAAGGGGAAATGCCTGGAAAGCTGTTAATTTCTGTATGAGATACAGTAAACTTAATCATCACTCTTGTTTGACTTGAAGTCAGACTATTTTAAGGTGCGGCTTGAAATTCACTCCTGTTCTGAGACCTCACTTGAGCTCATTTTATGTTATGGTTGCTCTGATTGCTGTTGCCGATTGGATGCATTGGTCAGTCCATTTTGTGCCAACACAAATACGATCTGTATGCTCATAATGTGTGGGGAAGAAAAGATCATGCTCATGCACATTCATAAAAGTCTCAGTTGACAAAAGTCTCTATGAAATATGTCTTTTTTGCAAATTGTGAGCCAGAACTGACACAGAAGCTGGGATAAATCTCTTAAAGGCATGGGAATAGAAAAATCTCTATGTTTTCCTGGATGTTCTGCTTCATTACTTGCTGTTCAGTACTGCTTACTACTCAGTCACAAGTCATTAATAAAAGCTCTGTATAAAGGGAACATTTGTGTTCCTTAGTATGGCTCCTAGGGGTTAAGTTTTATATTGCTGCAAAGGCCAGTCTTTTGAGAAACTTGTATGCTTAGTGTCGTACAATTTTTTTTTTCTGGGCCACAAGGGAATTTAGTATGTCAGTGACCTAAATATATGACATTGTATAAGACTTTGGCAAGCTAATTGCTTATTACAGAGGAATTTAAAATGAGTGTTTAATGAATGAACATTGCCTGCTTAAATATCAGCTTATGGCATTGTAAATCAAGGTTACTCTGCTTAGGTCATGCAAGATTAGGAACTATAAAAGTGACCCTCTATCTCAGTGAAATAATAATTTTAAATGTTTAATTGAAATGTGGGTTATGGACTGAAAGAAGTAAGGACATTTATTTCAAACCTGAATTTTCAACTGCTTGTCTTCAGGCCTCATAGCCATTGTGGAGGAAGGAGAAAGTTATGAAAATATGAACATAAGGACAAAGTCCTGAGCAGCCTGGTGACCCCACAACTGACCTTGCTTTGGGAACGAGACTGGGCAAGAGACCTCCTGAAGTCCCTTCCAGCCTGAATTATTCTGTCTCTCTCTCATTCTGTAATATCAAATAAAATCCAGAAGCAATACTCAACTGAAAGTTGAAATCTTTCAGTGATGTTCTTTCAAAATATGCTTTTAATTTACCTTAAAGTATTCTTGTGTATAATATTTTTTCTCAGTCCTGCTAGTAGTCTAATGTATATATTCATATAGATTATGTCTTCTGACTTCATGACAAAGAATTTGCAGATAGGAAAACCTGCAATCATTAAAAAAAAGATGCATCCCAGGGACCCATTACATTTGTAAGCTCATAACTAATCCCCAAAATCCATATTTAAAGGTTATATTTAAAATCTAAGCTGCACAGAAACTCGTATCTTTGGGGAGATTGATTTTCCAAATGAAGTTAATCTATTTTTTCCAGTTTATTTTTTTTCCAGTTTATATGACACTAACATTAAGTAAACAAACAAAAAAAAGAAAAAAAACCATATGTTTGAGGACTTAAAATTGCTTTGCTATTTCTTGCCATGTTGTGCTTGGTCTGGTAATGACAAAGGAAAATAAGTAGATTCTGTGCTGCTCACATCTAGGATTACTGTGCTCTTTACATGGGCCCAAAATTAATCCTAGAACTGAGTAAATATAGCAAGTAAAAGAAATAACAAATGGGAAATCCTATGCCGCAGTATTTCTTGCAGTTCTTAATTTCCACAAATAAACACATTCAGCTTTTAATTTGTTTGAAGTGTTGCTTCCATTTAGATAAATAATATTTAGCTTAAGAAGCAGAAACTGAACGATGGTCACCAGAGCATGTGTCTGTGGCTGTGGAGGAGGGAGGGAAGATCCAGTTCCTCCTGCAGGTTTTGGTCAAAGCATTCGTACTTGTCCCTTTATAGGTATATCCCTACATAGAAAGTCTACAGTACTGTTCTGCCAGATGAACAAGGTGTATCAATGCTTTATTAGAAATCAAAATCAAAATATGTGTAGGTAAATCTGAGCTAGTACCGAGCTAGATAAAAATGGATTACAATGCCAGGAGTGACTAGTTGTCAGTAACCCCATGCCTAGGTGAAAACAGTGTGGTTTGCCTGTGAGAGCCCAGTCCTGCATCCCTTGTGCTGAGTGACCATATAGAGCTACAGCGCCTCCTTCCTGCCAGCAATGAGCTTCCTGCAGAGATTTCGTTACCGTGACCAGAGCAGGAAGATAATCAAATCCAATTTAAAGGGAAAATATTTATGTAAAAGGAAACAATACTTATCAATACTTTTTTTTTTCCTTCTGACTTCTAATTTGAGTGCTATTTAAAGCATATGAAGAAGTCCTTGGATAGTAATTTAATTTGTATTCATTTAAAGATTTACCTAGTTCATATTCTGTGACTATATTTTAAATACCATACAGCTGCAGACACCTCTGCTAAATTTTCTTTTTCAAGAATGACTTACCAATAGCAAAGACACTTTCTTTCTCTGCCTCAATATTTTTTAAAAAACATATAAAATATCCTCCTGTCATTCCAAAGTCAAGTAAATCCAATAGATCTTGCAGATCTGACAAAATTCCAGCTAGACCTGATTTGAAAGCAGAGTTTTGCTATAGTATATGTAGCAGGGTATATATATATAAGGGGAGGAGAAGGTTTGAAATTAATCCAACAATGGTTCTTGATTTCCTTCACTAGTTCTTTCTAGGTTGCAAGTCTGTCTGAAGACATAGGCATTAAAAATAATCTCCAGAATCTCAAACTGAAAAAAGGAAAAGAGAGCAAAGCACAAAACAGCGAGTATACCAATAAACAGTATATACATGAGGGCTGTCTTTCCTGTACCATTTGCATTGCTTCTTGCTCCCTACCCCACTTGTGCAATGAACTGAAAAGCAAGTATGTTTGAGACTGCAAGTTACTGGCAGTTACACAGCAAAGAACGAAAACAGCGAGCAACAAGAGAGAGCAGAGTGGCTCAGTCAATCCCACATGGAAGTGTTCAGAAGAGTATAGGAAGTAGCTAGAGCGAGTGATAGCAATGCCAAATGCTGCATTAAAAAAACACCCCCAATCCATCCCATATTCAATGATTATTAGTCAATGTTTTTTTTCCTATTTGTGGTTCCAGATTAATTTCTGCCAGAATCAAAAAATCTAAGAATTAATGACCAGTTTTACTGGTCTTAAATTGGGCTACATTAACTGATAAATTAGATGTGCTGCTTATGACACCATTTACAGTAACTGACTTTAAATTGAAGATAGTGAGACTAATAATTTTATGAACGCAGTGGAAAAACTGTCACAGAGTTGAAAAGTAGCATAGAAGAATGCGCTTCTGGAAATATATCCTTAAGTAAATTAGATGTGTACGTGCTTTTTGTCTGTTTTTCAAGCAAAGACTAGTCAGCATTCCTGACATCTTACTTTCTATCTGCTTTTACTAGATTTTACAGCAAAGGACTAACTTCAGACAGTGGCATGTTACATGTCTTCCAAGTAACACAGCTCCTGATCAGTGTCTAAACATTCAAAACCTGAAAATTTAGTATTTTCCCTTTGTGTGGGGATGTGTGTGTGAGAGAGAAAAAATCTTTTAATGGTAGGAGAGGATAGAAACTTCTATAGAACTTAACAGGATTTTGTGTTATTTTACAGGATGAGAATATAAAGGATAATGAAAATTTGGTTTATTGACATAAGGTGTGGATTAAATACATCGCTTTTTAATGATTAATTTAAAAATATGAAACCTTACTAAGGTTTACATTATGGCAATATTAACAGCAATCCAAGTCCTTTCTTAGACGTAATTTATTTGCTCTCAACTACTTTTTTTTTTGTAATCCTATCTGTTCAGTTATTTGTATACGTCACAGGAATTGAAAAAGTATTGTTAGTTTTTCATAAAGCTCTCACCTTCACTTCAGCTGAACAGCAGTCCTTTGCCATTCCTTAGCGCAGATGTCTGTAAGGTGTAAAGTCTGTGGCCTATTTTTCCAGGTATTTTCCTCGAGACAGAAGGAAGAAATTGAAGGTGGAAAAATTCTGCAGTCCAGCATAATAAATGAAGATTAGCATAAATATGTTACAGAAATAACAATCTACCAGCGATTTTTTTAAGTATTTCAAAATGGCAGGATGGTGACCAGCTCTCACCTGAAGGTAAGTAGAATATGGGAAACCGGGTCAGCAGTCTTTTGTTATGTTTACAACTGTACTGCCAACTTGACAAGCCTATTTGAGAAAGTCATTCTGTCTCTGAGCTTTCTTGAAATTCAAGCAGTGAATCACTCAGATGCCTTAGTTCTAGCACAAGCACAAAACTTATGTACTGCAGGCCAAATCTGATTTTCTTTTCATGTAGGCTGGTGATGTTAGACCTCATAAGCTGTTTCAAACAAAATATTTTGTGTCTTATCTTTCAGATTTTTCACTAGTTGTTACCAAGCTAGAAAATGAGTCCTTAGTTCTCCCAGGAAGGAAGAATGGCTGTTCTTATTAAGAAATTGGTCTTGAACTTGAGATCTAGATCCCATTCTCAGCTTTGGTATGTTGCAATGTGCAGTTTTATATGTAAAATTTCTGATGATGTGCTGTGAAATGTTTATTATTGTTGAAAAAAGTGTGTAAATCAGGTGTTCATGTATCAATGCTCAACTCTAATCCTGTTTTCTTGTGTTTCTGTATTCATTTAAGCAAGTTACTTCGACTGAAGTATTCAAAAATACTTAGCTGTTAAGGATGGGACAGGATTCAGCTCCAGATTAACTCTTAAATTTAGCTGTCTTACATGTAGATGTCAGCTTCTTAACTTTGTGTCTAAGACCCTAGTATAATCAATGGAGGTCTAGTCAATACAGTCTATAGACTACAGAAAGCTATTCAGGTGAACAAAATAGGTGGCTTCTTAAGGATTAGTGAATAGCTCTTGGCACCCTTGCCCGTATTGACTAAGCTGAATACAGACAGTGATGTTCATGTGTCTAAACATGGAGCTAATCTCACACTAAATGCATCGATAAGAAATGAGTCATCTTCTCTGGTTAACAGAAATCAACTAGTATTCTCAGACACAATGATGTCCTGTCCTTGCCTCTAAATGCCATTTAGCCACTGAAAAGGGTTATTTACACTTTATTGCCTCTTTCGTTTTACAGGAAATTATTCTGGCAAGAAAAATTAACTATAGTCTGCAGTAGCTCCCAAACATCAGTTAAAGGCAATCATGCACAGGAAGACCCAGATAGTCATGGATTTTCAGAATATAGCAAGGTCTGGTATCTTGGCCACTTAGAGATTATGAGGAATGATCATATATGTATGAGATATTTCTGAGAGATTAAGTTTCTGCTTTGCCATAAGGATGCTGGTGTGACCTAGGGGACATTTGCTAATGTGAGGTCTATACGAAGGATTTTAGCAGCAGTTGGATACTAAAATAATCTTTTTTGTAGTTAGGTGCTTCAGATCCGGGCTTAGCTGATTCCTAGCCAGAGAGGAACTGAGCCACCTGACATGCTGAGCTTTCCTCATTGACTTCTGTAGGTAGGGGTCAATTTTCAGAATTTGAAGACTTCTGAATATTCAGACCAAGCAGTAAGAAGAATAATGAACAATAATTATCTGTTAGTTACAGTGAGCTTGTCTAAAGAAATGTCAACAGAAGCCCAGGAAAATAAAAGATATCTGAGAAGTTATGTAGAGGCAGTATAAACATGCAAGCGGAAATCCTGGCATACAACATAAAAGATGAGAGAAAATTACTAGAAAGGGAAGGAAATATCAAAGGAAAGAATTTTCTCTTATAACATGCAAATCTTCTCTGGCAAAAGGCAAAGTGAAAGAGATGTGTCAATAAAATCACCTTGAAAATACATAAAAAGCAATTCAGATACAGGAACAATAAATAAGTAATATAGCTTATTTAAATAAGCTGCCAACAAACAACCTTTCTCTTGTCCACTTTAACTTATCATATATTTATGCTCAATACATTATTTTGTTTTCCTCAGAGAATTCTAATGTCTCTGTTGAAAATGCATAGAAAAGCTAAATAATAAAGCTAAATTCTATAATACCGAAATATCTGACTTGAAGTCTAAAAAGATTTAATTGGAGAAAGCACAGTCAAAATGTTATTTGCTGCTGATTTAACTATTCATTGCTATTGTGAAACTTGTGGTCATAAAGGAACTGATGTTTTCCTTATGAGCTAGATCAGGAGGGAGTAATTTCTTTTATCTGTCTGCATGCAGAATCTCAGACAAGATGAGCTATTAGTTCTGATTTACTTCATAGCTTGGAAAAGAAATGATAACATTAAATGCTTATAATCATTTTCATCAAATCTTTTTACAAAGGAGATCCAAATATTTTCATTCCTTTCCTGTTAAAAATGAAACATGGAAAGCCTAAGAGACTTACTTTTCACAAACACTTTGAACCCTGGGCAGCAAAGGCAACTCTACACTCCTGTCAGCTGGCCAATACTGCCTCCCCTGGCTTACTGAGGACCAAAGATGTACTAATAGTCTTCAACCTAATGACATGAGATGCACTGAATTGAAGACAGTGTATGTTTGAAAGATTAGATATGTTTATAGTGGATTTCTGCTGATAGAAATATCACTGTGAATCTTCCACTTTTTACTCAGCTGTTCTTTTGCAGTAAATACTCTGTATAAAATGTCTTCTCTCATTTTTCTTTGTACTGGGATCATTATAAATTGTTTTTTCTCTATTGGGGGATCAAGTCAGGTGAGATACAGGTCACAACCTCTGAAGCCTTTCTGTGAAGCATTTTATTAACAGCAAGAAAGCTGTTAATATTAACAAAGTACACTGACTTATTCACTCTGACCTCCCCTTATAGTTACTGAGTTGGAGCTGCAGTTGGGGACTAAGTGTAGCTCTTTCTTCTGGAGCAGGGGGACATACTGATGTCACTGGGCTTTTAGGCAGGTGTTTGGGTAGTCATTTGGAGGGATGCTTGTTTCATCAGGTCTTTATGACTTCCTCTGCAAAAAGCAGCTATTAAATTCTTGGATGTGGCCCAAGCTACACAACTTCTTGTCGATGCTGAGTATGTTCTAGTGGCCTTGTACAGATTGAGCAGACTTGTGGTGTCCTGACTTCATCAGTTCTTGCAGATCCAGCAGGACTCCTGCTTGTCAGGTCTTGTTTGTGAGCTCGTACACATTCCCTACTCAGCATGTACTTCTCCTCTTTTCAGCCCTTTGTTTTCTGGTAAATATTTCTCCATCCAATCCTACTGAAATGTATAGAAGTCATTTATGAAAACAGAGGTATGGGGGGGGCCTCCCTGACAGGTTCAGTCCTACATCTTTCTAGAGGTTTTGCCTGTTTGTTTTTTTTTGTCTAAACTTCAAAAATAATTGATTTTAATCAAATTTCATAAGGCTGTTATTCTGTTCAGAGTAGCTTGGTTAGAGTACTTATTGGTAGATTCTCCACGTTCTCTTCTAATTCAGTTGCTCATATTTCTTTTCTGCTTCCCACTCCTGCATATGTCTAAATAATTCTTTCAACATTTAGATGTAAATATCTTTCAAATATTACTCCGTTTCTTTCTAGATGTCTCTTGCTTTTAACAGGGCCAATCAATACACACTCCATTCTTTCAAATTTCCTAATATTCCCTGCAATCTCACGTTTCATTTTATCTCTTCAAGTAAGTAACTTCAAAATCATGAAGTATTGGCAGTGAACAGAAAATGGTAGGTGGCACTAGCAAAAAATTTGAGTCACTATCTGATATGTCTCTTGATGTAACTTACGTGCCTCTCTCTTCTCCCCTTTAACACCCAAACTTGTAACTTTCTCTTCCGTTTTGTTAGTGTCCATTTTTTCCCCAGGTTTCCATCACCTCTCTTAACATATATTGTTTCAGTTCTTTTTATATTACTGTTAAGTACTGTGCGATGTCGATAGAAGCAGGTTGGACTCTGCATGGAGAGATCCTGCATAATAAGTGTGCAACCAGCAGTCATGACATGGAGTTCTAGTGTCTTACTAAACCCATCGGGAGCAACTAAAATATCGAGACTCTGGAAACACATTGAATTCTGGAAACACATCGAATAAAACTTTATGTCTCTGTATTGACCAATAAGCAGTTAGGTTGGTTTATACAAACTGATTGCAGTTTACATTTAGTATTTGTCATTAATATTAGCATTTGCTGGAATTGAGAAGATTTGAGCAGGTTTACGGTAGTTAAAATCATTGTTGCTAAAGAGAAGTAAGCTGAGTATTTTTTAAGAAATGCAGTAAAATGTATTCACTGCTCAAACAATATCTGTTCAAGTAAATTTGGAATACTAGTTTAGTTTAATGTGTTTGGAATATGTCTATCATCAAAACATTAGTAGCTGTGCATTGCAAAAAATACAGCAGATATAAAATATATTTATTGTTCTTCCCCTCCAGATAATTAAATGTATTATTCTCAGAAAAGAGCTCAGTGTGAGAGTAGTCATTGCAAGCTCTCAGGACATTTATCAAACAATAACATCTGATACTCAAGCACCTCAACATCTCTTGCTATTAGGAACCTTTTAAAAATAAAGAGATATTGCAGTTGTTGCAGGCACTAGAACCTGGAAATCTATTAGTGAGGAAGGTGCAGGGTGATGGCATGATAAATGTAATGGCTTTGAAGCAATAATAGATTTTGATTTGCTCAGTTATATTGACAGACAGAAAGAAACCAATATAAAACTGTCACATTTGAGTTCCACATTGTTAGGAAACTTTTAATTTAGATTTTCTTTTTTTCCTTTAAAAATCGCTGTGTGAAAACTGAGTACTCCTGTAAGTAGCAAAACTGTTAACCTTGGAAAGTTGAAGTCTATTCATATAGAAGAACAATTCAGACACTACCATTTGACATGTTAATTGACAAATAGTAGTGACATCAGAGATTCATCTTTAATGTCATTCTCTGCTCTTGTAAATTGTCATTTTTTCCTTGAAATCAGTGTCAGCTGAGTTTTTATATTCCTTCAGTCCTTGACAACTTTGTGAAAAGTATAAATTTGGGATTTTGACTTGAAAAATGACTCCAAAAACACATCATGCTTAAGTCAGAAACCCTCTAAAAAGCCTGGTAACTTGAGGCATTCAGCATTTATTACATGTGAGGACTGTGAGGATGTTTAAAAGTTGAACCATAACCATTAAATATTTCTCTGTGGTAATTCAAAATTCAGCAAAATTTCCCACAGAGTTTCTCTAATAGGCAACATCTAAAAATGTCTACTGATTCTGGTAAAAAAAAGAAATGATTAGCAACTTTTTGAGATTTAAGATTTGCTTTCATTTTACAGCAACAAACATTGGGCTTTTAAGGTAAAGCATAATTGCTAACTCAGAATTCGTAATATGTACATATCATCTGGACATGATTTTGCAATGTGATTAAAAAAATAGCTTTATACTGTTTGATACTGTCATCTTTTTTTTTTTTCTCCATACGTAATAGCTATGAATTTTTTGGTATGATGTATGATATAAAATCATGTCCCAGCCAAAGTCAGTTGTCGTCATTAAAAGCCAGCTTTTTAGCTCCTATACTCATCTGTTCCTAAAAAGAATTTTATGCAGAAATTAAATTAGCTTCCAGCAGTTTGAGCAAATGTCTCTGATTGCATCTACACATTCCTCCCATGTTCAGCCTTCTGCCAAAATAGTTCTCATCATGTGTAATTTGCTTTTAACAGGTCCAGATTAGCTCTGACAATTGGGATTCCACATTCTGACATCCTGTACACAGGATACAGGTTTGTGCTCAAGTTATAGACCATTTCCAAAACAATTTTGCCTTTAAAATTTTCCCATGCTGTAGATCACCCAGTCTTGGATGTTTTCACTACTGATTAAAGGAGATAAGATCAGTTGCAAAAAATATTAAGTTGCAGTTTAGAAAGAAATTCCATCTAAACAGTTACTATATTGCCTATTCTATCCTTGCATAAAATATACCTATTTTTCAGAATCCTTGATTTTACTAGAAGTTTCTATTTTACTTAAAGCATTGAATACTTCATTTTGTACCTTAGAAGAATATAGAAAAAAAGTAGTTTTTAAGCTTTCAAAAAATCTCTTATAAAACCATTTAACATATAGCTGTGAACACTGACTTTGTAAAGATAAACAGCATTTTTTTCATTACCCTGTATAAGTTCAGTTTCTGCTTGTCATCTAAAATCTGTGTATACCTAAACCATATACATACCTAAATACTACCCAGAGGTTGCACACATAGGCTGCTCTAGTAAACTTCATTTTACTATAGGCTTAAAAACACTCTGATCAAAATAATGTTTCCTAAAATAGTGCTAGTAGTATGTCTCTTTATTGGGAGATCAGCCCTATTGTCTTTACCTGTGGTGGATATCATGGCTATAAAATTTCTCTCTAGATGGGTGGCATGTTTTGAAAAATCTCTCTTTAGAAAATTAAGGCAGTACTTTAAGAGAGTTAGATTATCTAGAAGCTTTTTATGAAATCACATCAGGCCAGGTCATTAAAATCTTCTCACTTTTATAGTAAAATAGTTTGGTAATTAATTTATTTTTAGTGAATGTACGGGATCACATGTGGTGAGTTGACTCTAGCTAGACGTCAAGTGTCCATTGAAGCCTACCTGTCACTGCCTCAGCTGGACAGGAGAGAGAAAACTCAGCAAAAAGCTTGTGGGTTGAGATAAGAACAGGGAGAGATCACTCACCACTTACTGTCATCAGCAAAACAGACTCGACTTGGGGAAAATGCATTTAATTTATTACCAATCACATCAGAGTAGGATAACAAGAAAAAAAAATGACATTTTAAACCACCTCCCTCCCTTCTTCCTGGGCTTAACCTTACTCCTAGCAGAGACTGCAAGATTTAAAATAAAACTTAAAAAAAGAAGAAATGAGTACGGGAACCCTATAGTTGGAAGGATGATAGGTAACTCAGCTTTGCCATTAGGATGTTTATAACAACTCTGTCACTGATGATATAAATTCATTGATGTTTCATAAAAGCAATAAGACAGAGGCTAACCAAAAATAACTGCTGTAAGTTAAGCTGAACGTGATATATCTAAATAGTCAGAGGGAATAAGATGAAAAATAAATAAAGGCACACTATTCTGTATTCCATGCATAAACAAAGATTGCGGTATTTTAAGTATAGTTCGTTCATGTCAACTAGGTGTAGAAAATAATGCTTACATTTATTTGTATAGACAAATAAAGATGATGGCAATGTACTGATATATCATGTAAATATATACTGCAGCACTGTAGTACAGGAAGGTTAATGGCTTAGAGCCCAGATGTAATAAACGGGCTCTTCCCATATGAGCTGCAACCAATTTTTCTTCAGTCAATGAATAACGGAGAAACAAATGGCAATAGAGGCAAAATTTAATCTGCGTAATATGAATAAGTTTGAAAAATACTTTTACTGTGAGTCTGCATAAGCTGCACTGACATCAGATAAATATTTCATAACAAGGTAAGATTTAGTCTATGAAATACGTATTAGTGTAACCAAATGGGACGCAGCTTGTCCAAATGAAATTCTCATTGTGCTGTAGACTTAAAAAATATAATAAAAATCAAGAAAGTCTCATGTGTCTCGCATGTTCTAGTCTGCGTTTAAGATTGTTAACCCTTTGGAGGATACGTGGCCTTTATATCATTACTTATAATCCATAATTTCTCCAGATACACTGGAGATACTTTGAACTGGGTTCTGTATGAAAATCTATCCATATCCCTGGAAAAGATAATCAAGACCTTATATGTCATGTCAATTATGAAAGGAGAAGGATCTTAGGTTGGAATTTAAAGCAAGAAAGAAAACCATGAAACTTGCCCACTCCAAACCAAACAATATTGTAGTTTTCCGTTCCGCTCTGTTCAGGACTTTAGCTAGAAAGAGGATACTATCCATAGTAGTGGGTTCAGTCATCTGAACTACAATAGCTGTTAACTGTCAAATAGTACATGAGATGAGTAGAAGCACACATACCTATGCCTATCCTGTTTGATTGAAGCTATGTTATATTATGAGAAGAATTGTTATGGTAAGAAGGTTTTCTTGCCTTCTGAAACAAATAACATGGATTCATCCCAGAACTCTAGGGCAACTCAAATATGGCGTGACAGAGCTAGTAATTAACATGTTTAAACTATTAATTATTTTGGCTTTGGTACTTAAGGAACAAAAGGAATCAAATAAAACAGCAGCTTCCATTTGGATCTCTCAGGATAAATATGAGATCATAACAAGCAAAAGTAAAGTGCAAGAATCTACATATAAGTATCGTAAGCCAAGGAAGAATCCGCTAGATTTTTTTGAAGGATTCAGTGTGCCCTAGGGCAAGAGGATCTCACCGATGTAGTGCATCTGAATTTTAAAGAAGATTGTGACCATATCTTCACCAAAGAATCGTGAAGAAGATAACTTGTTCATAGGATATTATATAATGCAAACTGGTTAAACATATAGAGAAATTGTTAGTATTAAACTGTCACTCGTCATGGGGGAGCATCCCAAAGAGTGCATTGTTTTTGCGGAGGAAAATTGTACCTTTTAAACAAATCTCAGGATTTCCTGTAAAGAGCTTTGGTTTGTGTCATGGCGTGGTCTCAGAGTGCTAATAACTATTCATTTTGGATGAAATGAGTGTGGAGAACACATTTCAGGAGCATATCTAATATACTGTGGCTGTAAGAACTAGTCTCAAATACAAAACCACATGAAACATATAGCATTAGTATCACATCTTCAGTATGAACCATTTTGCTCTACAGATCCAGTCTTGCTGGTCTATACAACCTGATTGTGTAAACATAACAAGGAGATCTGTGGTAGCATCAGGATTATGCAACATATTCATAAATTATTAGTAAAAAGGCGTGAATATTAAGAAGACAAGTTTGTTGACGCTCCCTGTATCAACAGATACTCCCAATAATCAAAACATACTAATTTTTGAGAATTTGAGACAGATCTTATGTTACTGTGAATAGCAAAATGGCAAATGAAATTTAATGTTATTGCACATAAATTAATGCACATGAGGCAAAACACCAGGTTTAAAACATTGCCAGTATTGAATGAAGACCAGACAACAAGCATTTTCAAGGTTACTAAGGCAGCCTTATGGAGGTAGCTGTGAATGTTACGGAAGGGAAGAACTGAATCAAAAATATTGAAAATGAGTGATGATGGAAGAAAGCAAAAACCAAAGGATAAATCAAAGTTAAACGAATCCTGGAGGTACATAGATAAGGAAAAGAAAAAGAAAAAAAGATCCACTGTGTGTGTCAGGGACCATAAGGGAGGAAAAGGAGTCTAACAGGCAAATATGTTCAAAGTTTCACTTCTGTTCTGATGGATTTTTACACTACAAATTGATATTACTAAATCAAAACAGATGGAATGTAAACCATAGAAAGGAAATAGTGGATAGCTAGAAAGAGTATTCTGAGGATCTGTATAAAGATAATGAACTGCTATTGACTGTTCAGGAGGGCAGAACACCAGCATTAAATAGGCAATGTGAATGTATACACTGTTACCTTCTCTCTTAAAATCTTCTGTTGGAGATGGCAATGAGTACAAAATGGAAATATTCTAAAGATAACCATAAAATAAAACTCAGATTAATCAATAAGTTTAGGTATTCCAGTTACCTGGTCTCTCAAGAAACTCTAGTGGCTTTGTGTGATAGGTTTTATGGCATAGGAAAAGAATATGGAATCTCAATTAATGTATCGAAGGTTAAAATGTGGATCTATAGAAGAACAAGATCTGAAGACACCATGAAAGATAAAAAAAAATGGTTATTATTATTAATTACTGCCATACAGTCAAAAATCAACATAGACCATGTGAATGACCTAATTGAAAATGATATGGCACATCATGAGAAAATAAATTAATAATCATAGAATCACAGAATTACAGAATCAGAGAAGCACATAGTCACAGAATCACAGAATGCTAGGTGTTGGAAGGGACCTCGAAAGATGATCGAGTCCAAGCTCCCTGCCAGAGAAGGATCACCTAGAGTAGGTCACACAGGAATGCATCCAGATGGGGTTTGAATGCCTCCAGAGGAGACTCCACAACTTCTCTGGGCAGCCTGTTCCAGTGCTCTGTCACCTGCACAGGGAAAATGTTTTTCCTAATATTTTTGTGGAACCTCCTATGCTCCAGCTTGCATCCATTGCCCCTTGTCCTGTCATTGGACATCACTGAGAAGAGCCTGGCTCCGTCCTCCTGACACTCCCCCTTGACATATTCACAAACATTAATGAGGTCGGCGCTCAGGTTCTTCTTCTCCAAGCTGAAGAGACCCAGCTCCTTCAGCCTTTCCTCATAAGAGAGATGTTCCACTCTCTTTGTCATCTTTGTGGCTCTGTGCTGGACTTCCTCAAGCAGTTCCCTGTCTCTCTTGAGCTGAGAGGCCCAGGACTGAACACAATATTCCAGATGTGGCCTCACCGGTGGGGTGTAGAGGGTCTTTGGCTAATTCCATGGGCATGTATGACTAGGAGGAGAAAAAGAATTTGAGTAGTTTTAGATTTTTTTTTAATTCAACAAATGCTATCTGAAAAGTATAAGTATTAAGAATAAAGCTGTAAAAAAAAAGAGCCTTTATTCACAGCAGAGAGCATCTTTTTTTTTTTTACATGCAGTTATAAAGAAAAGGAGCACCTATGAAATACATGAATCCCCATTACAAATCCATATAACTTAAACTGTATGTACTTCTCATCAAACATATGCTGATGGTTCCACAGATTGTGAAAGGACTTTATCATGGTGACAGTTTGTCTGTCAGTGACAGACAGCTTTTATTTTTTATCTTCCTATGTTCATTGCATTTCTTCAGTGTCTTCAATGGTGAATGTCTTGTTTGCGTGTTTTTAATGTTGATAATATGTAAACTTTAATAGATGATCTTTATGTTCAATCTCCCACATTATGACAGTAATACGTAACAACTGAAGATTTGCTCAGAGGAAGCCCTTATAATGGTTCATTAGCCTATTGCTCTGCCATGCACTGCCTCTTAATTAGACATTGATCCACCATGCACCATAGGAAATGCCTTGAGACACTGACATACAGAACAAATATTCAGATAAAGCAGAATAGAACACGGAAAGGAAACAAAAATGTTTCAGGCTGGAATCAGGAAGCATTAATAAAATAGAATTCATCAGCCTGAAAAAGTAATAGATGAGGTGGCAATAGAATAAGGCCTACACAGAGATGAATCATAGAATCATAGAATGGCCTAGGCTGGAGAATGGTATTAAGATGATAAATAGAGAATGATTAATCATAAGAAGTCCAGTTAAATTATCAGTTACCAAGCTTAAAAGAGAAGTAAGTAATTTTACTCACAACCTATAATCATAGGTATAAATTACTTCAAACTAGATGAGACAAGTTATCATTGCCTGTTAAATGCAGCATTCCAAATGCATTCTCTAGTTCTGAAATCCCCGATGACATGCAGCTGTGAAAGAAACACCAGTGTGAGGACAATTCTGTACTTGCCATGTTCTTTTGTTCTTTCCACGCTTCCTTCCGCTGGATAAGGAAAAATGGATGGCCTCTTGTCCTGACACAGCATGGTAATTTATAAAATTTTCTATATATTTTATGTAATTATGTCAGAATGTGATCGGATGCCCAGTAATAGCTTATAGGAAAATTTCTACGGTAAGTTTGCTGCCAGCCATATTTTAAATAGTTTTTAACAGAAGACACACAATGAGTTGATGAATGCATATATGTAATTGACCAAAGTAAAAGCACAATCATGTAATTAATCACCCTATTCCTTTGATTTAACATATTTGAAAGTCAAATGCATTCCAAAAAAACAGTTTACAGAATTTACAAGCTACTATTTTTGATATTATCCACTGTAATTACCGAAAATTTTAGTCTAGATGACATTTGAATGAATGAAATGAAACCTCATTGGATTTAGTGAGGCTATTCTTGTGACAAAGCTTTACTCCTCTTAGCAGCTGAGGTGGTTTTCATTTTATTCATTATACTGTTCCTATGAGTGCCTGTTTGACTTTCACGCTGTTGATGTAAATGAACCCTTTCCTTGATGATGATAATATAGTAGAGCAGCAATATGTGTGTATAATTGTCCTCTTTAAAAGTACCTTTTAAATTTAAATCCAAACTGCAATTATATTAGATATGCAAATGATCAAATTGAGGTAATACTACAAAAGAAATTCATAACAGGTTCAGATCAGAATAGAAATGGCTATCTCTGCCTTGGGCTTATAGAAGATATCCTGATAGAATCCAAATTCATACAAAGCTGAGGAAAAGAAATAACACCTTGTAAGGTTTATGTCCTCCTGTCAGAGTCCAATACTCTCTGTCCAGGTTCTTTTAGAAACACCCTCCTTTGCATGAAGAGAGTTTAACCTGTAATACTAAATTTACTTACCATTACACAGGATTTTGATTTAAAAGCATGATCCAAGCGGCATACTAAAATCAGAAAACAATCATGACACAGCAATTGCAACATACAATTGAATCACAGTGCAAATATCATTCTCATTACTGGTCTCCCTTCATATTGTCATGACGCTGGGCATCCGTAGTCACTCAGAAGGAATAATAGTTTGAAGCCAGCTCAAGTCCATTATCCATTACTCTCTTAAGAGTTCACATTGCTTGGTGTTCAATTTTTATACCCTATACTGGGCTAAGCCAAACATTTGCACTTTCCCTATGTTGGTCTGGCCAATTCAGGAAGACAGTACTCTCTATTGATTAGCTCTGTGAAGGCCATTTGACACACTCATCTGGTACAAACAATCGATCCATGGATACAGCCATTTATCTAAAACAAAGGCCTCCCACTGCTCCCCTTGGTGTTAAGTTCAGCTTTCTCCAAGTCAGTCATTCCCTATGTCCCTCCCTGATCTTTCACACTTATTGATTTTGCTCATCTCTTCTGAGCCACCTTCCAGTGCAGGATCTTGTTGATTGATCACACCTCCTTATGCTTTTAGGAGAAGAGCCAATTTCTATATACAACTTATTGAATTCATGTTGTCACATCTCTCTTTTTTTTTTAATTTTGGGAGTAATCTGGTTCTTTTCTTATTGACAAAACTTATAGCAATTCTTGCGTGTATTTTAGTTCACATCAGAACTGATTTTCAGAAAGAAATTGCCCAGTCACTCCTGTATGATGGCTTCATTTACTTTCACAGAAGAGTCTTAGAGCTTGTGAATTTGTTTGCTTCAAGATTAAACTAAAACTAGAAGACACAACGGTGCACTTAATGCTTAACACTCACTTATGGGTATTCAGTCCATAAGATCACACAGGTACTAAAACTTGGCAAAACACACGTAGAGCAATGGGTGTTTCGCTTTAGAAATTACCTTATTCCACTTTAAAGAGGCTTCCAGTATCTTCCTGGGAGTAGAGAAATTATTTTCTGAATCAGAGAAATCCTCAAGACATTACATTTTGGCAAATACCTCACAAAAAGTGTTTTGTAAGTGTTTTGTAAGTTGTTTCACTGATAACATTTATGTTCAACATTGGCAACGTGAGATGATACAGAGATGATCGTTTCCTAACTTTGCACGTTGAAGAGATGTCTGTTTTGTTATGCTAGTTTTGATTACAGCACACTAGTTACCTCAAAAACTGGCAGAAGCCTATTTGGGACGCATAATTTCCTCTGGAAAGTCCATACTCTATTATAGAATCATAAAATCATAGAATCATAGAATGGTAGAAGAGACCTTGAAGATCATCCAGTTCCAACCCCCCTGCCGTGGGCAGGGACACACTAGACCAGGTTGCTCAAAGCCCCATCCAACCTGGCCTTGAACACCTCCAGAGATGGGGCATCCACAGTCTCCTTGGGCGACCTGTTCCAGTGCTGCACCACTCGCATGATGAAGAATTTTTTCCTTATATCTAATCTAAATCTATTCTTTTGCAGTTTCAGGCCATTACCCCTTGCCCTATCACTACAAGCCCTTGTAAAAAGTCCTTCTCCATCTTTCCTGTAGGCCCCTTTCATGTATTGGAAGGCTGCTATTAGGTCACCCAGGAGCCTTCTCTTCTCCAAGCTGAATAACCCCAGCTCAGCCTGTCCTCACAGCAGAGGTTCTCCAGCCTTCTGATCATCTTCTGGACCTCCTCTGGACCTGATCCAGCAGATCCATGTCCTTTCTGTACTGTGGGCTCCAGAACTGGGTGCAGTACTCCAGGTGGGGCCTCACCAGAGAAGAGTAGAGGGGGAGAATCACCTCCCTCCACCTGCTGGCCACACTCTTTTTTGATACAGCCCAGGACATGATTCGCTTTTTGGGCTGCAAATGCGCACTGCTGGCTCATGTTGAGCCTCTCGTCAACTAACACACCCAAGTCCTTCTTCTCAGGGCTGCTCGCAATCTGCTCTCTGCCCAGTCTATAATTGTGCTTGGGATTGCCTTGACCCAGGTGCAGGACCTTACACTTGACCTTGTTGAACTTCATGAGGTTGGCATGGGCCCAGCTCTCACGCTTCTCAAGGTCCCTCTGGATGGCATCCCTTCCCTCCAGCATGTCAACCACTCCACAGAGTTTGGTATCATTGGCAAACTTGCTGAGACTGTGCTCTATCCCACTGTCCATGCTGCCGACAAAGATGTTAAATAAAGCTGGTCCCAGTATCAGCCCTTGCGGAACACCACTCGTCACTGGTCTCCACTTGGACAGTGAGTCATTGATCACAACTCTTTGAGTGCAATCATCCAGCTAGTTCCTTATCCATCGAGTGGTCCATCCATCAAACGCATATCCTTCCAGTTTAGAAACCAAGATGTTGTGCGAGACAGCATCAAATGCTTTGCACAAGTCCAGATAGATGACATCAGTTGCACTTCCTTTATCCACTGACACTGTGTTTTGAATCCTGTGTTGTTTTGTCTTTCTTGCTGTCATTATTCATGTAAACATAATGATACTTTGTGTAGCCTGCAGTATTGCTTTCCAGTTACAGTGTCACTTTTCAGTTGCCATGTCCTTTTATTCCTATTTTCCCCATACTCAGTTGAGATAGTTTCATGAACACTAAAACAAGTAATACAGTTCATAAGACATTTGTATGGGAGTAGCATATTGGGATGTTGTAACAAATAACAGTCAAGGCTTAGTAAGACATCTGATAAAAATGAGATATTTTCCCTAATGTCTTTCAGGTAAAAAACATTGAGTACTGTGTATTTCTGTTGAGAAAGACCAGAAAAAATCTTTTATGAACACTTGAGTGTTGGTGAGGGAGATGTTTGTTTGTTGGCTTAAGATTCAATAATGCTGTATCAGTCTCGGTCTTATTAAACTTAAAGAGTTGCAGCAGCTTAAAATATTGTTGCATTATGAAATTATGGTATTCTGAGACTGATTGTTTTCATATAATTATTGCAGGGAAGATGCTTGAAATGACAGCATTCACACTATCCTACAGTCTTTTTTTCCCCTCATTTCTTCTGTTGGTTCTTTTTCTATGTTAAGAGATGAATATTAAATCAGGAGACTGAAGATGAAAACCTTTGCATATCAAATGAAATTAGAAAATCATTTTAATTAAGAAGAGAAGAATTGCAATCCACTATAAGTCATGTACAATCAGGCAAGGTCTTCATTCAGATTTAAAGGTGAGAGTTCTAATAAGGAGCTGCCTCTATAACATTCTTGTTTCGTTCACTGTTGGCGTAAAATATGTTAATAGCCTGTGCAAAAATATACATGTATAGATGGGTGTTTTATATCCTCTCTTTTAACTTGCAGTATTTATTTTCAGTTAAGTTTTGATCAAAAAAAATTTATTTTCTGGATATTCATTGTGAAGTTCATCTTGGGGAAGGTAATACATGCAGAACATGATCCAGGTATGCAGGGCATCTCTTTTTAGGAGTATCCCAAGCAGACTCTCCTTTCATAGTGGGACATTGTGCCCTGAGAATGTTGATATGTCTTTTCACATCCTTGTGAAAATAATGTATATGTTCCTCTTGGACCTAACTTATGTCTCATGAGCATTTGCATTTTTGTCTTGTGTTTTGGAATTATTTAACTTTATTACGATTGAGAAGATATGAGGCAAATGAGCTAGCTACTCTAACAGCAAGGGAGAGTTTGGATTGCAGAATTTGCAAGAATGATCAAGGATAAAACTCACTTCAATGTATTTTTTTCTTATTTTTGCCCCATTGTAGAAAGATTTAAATGAAACTCCCTAGAAATAGTGTGATACTGGTATCTTAATTTAAAAGAAAAACTGTCAATAACCAGGGAGGTATGAGAGGTGCCAGAAAAAATCTCTGCCAGATTTTTATTGATTTACAATCATGAGACTTCACCAAAGGACAGAGATGTTGATCTCCTCTGTAGCCATACATTTTCAAATTTTATGCATTATCACAGAACCTATTTTTAAGAAAAACAGGTTTTTTTTGGCCTCTAGTTATTCAAATTTCTCAGTTCCCACCATCCTTCTCTTCACACTTCTTGTTCTTCAGGAATATGGTTTCTAAGGTGAGGAGGTGCTTTTCTGTGCATCTGTTGATCACATAGTAATGGCTGCACAGTTTTATTGTGGATGAATATGGCTCTGATACAATTAATAAGATTACATGTGTTACAATCATATCATTTAAAAATCCCAGATACGTGTATCCAATTTTCAGCAACACCATGTAAAACAAGTGAACTAATTAGCAATAACAGTATTTTTTACCCTTGGAAAATGTTTTTCTAAGGAAAGCTGAACTGGAGTATTATTTCAGCTTGTAATATTAATTATAATGATTGTCAAGTATTGTATGTTCTGAAGTGCTTTCCAGGAGTCTTGTAAATTCTAAGAAGTTCTTCCTCTGAGAATTAGGGAAGATAATTCAGCTTATTTTATTCCCAAATCATGTTTGAGTTGTCATCTTCTTTTCAATTTTTTAAGATTAAGAAGATTTAAACTACTAGAAATACCAATGAATCACGTTTTTATAAGCAAACTGAACACTATTTCTTCCTGTGAAGCTGAGAGCTGTCATGAACATTATACAATTGCATGAAATATAGAATAAAAAATAATATGAAGATTAAGGCTTCTACTGATAGTAGTATACACAGGTGATTTTAGCACAGAGTTTGATCAGTTCAAGGGAAAAAATAATCTTTCTAAGAAGAGTGTCTGTAGGTTTTCTTTGAGTACTTTACCTAGAGTAAACTATGCTGCTCACACAGTTCCAATATTCTCCCTTTAAATTCAATCTGGAAGTTCCTTGCACTAGGCAAATCTGTTTCATAAATAAATATCATTATATGCATATTGAGAAATACTAGGAAAAAAAACCAAACCACCAAACAACAGTTTCCAGTCAAGTTTTCGTTATAGCCCAGTTCAGACTTTCAGAAGTTCTTTATGGCACTGTCACTTTGACATGGAAGAAAAATCTAGACAGCTTATTGTGAGAGACAGGTAATAGGAAAGTGCATATTTACTTGATGTTCACCAGCCATCTGTGTAGAACTAAGGTAAACAGGAAATAATAAGATTCCCTTTGTTGTGTCTAATCAGACAAAAGTGGTGTCTATGTTTTTAATATTTCAGTATGTGAGTTTAAAAAAAAAATAAAATTGCTCTTATTTCCTGTACTTTCAATTTGAAATTCAGCTTTTTTTTGCGATCCACAGATTTATAAAAAGCTTAGAGTTTCAACGTTGAGTTCTCGTTCAGAGTTGCTTTACAAAGAACCTAATGTTACATAGTACTGAAAACTTTTTGAAAATGAGAATTTTTTAAGGATCTCAGATTGGTGTCCCAAGCTCCTGTTGAGGTTCTTAGAAAATTTTAGCCAAGATGGTCATATGATGTCGTTGTTACATGGCATGTTTATTACTAACCTCTAGTATCATATTACTTATATAAATACTCATGATAGAAAATGTCTTTTTAAGGATTTAGTATTAATAACTTAAAATATGTTGGATATTTTCATCTCTACAATTGAATAATTATACATGAAAGAATTATTTGTAAAATAATTTATTATCAGATCAGACATAGCTGTTGTTGATATTGCTGTTTCTCATGTGTTCATATTTACTTAATTTTGGATGCATAGTTTTGTTCAGTCAGTTTGAAATATTCTGGGCCAAACCAAACAGTAAGACTGGAGGCTAAAATTTACCTGTAGAAAAAAGTTGTGAATTTTATGTGATTAACATAAGATTTAAATTCTTACAGAAGAATAAGGAATATGACTTCAGTTGGAGACAGTTAGACCCTAAGTGGAAGATTCTATCAGTAAATAACAGGTGAGCACATTCCTGTTTTAAGCAGTATTTAATGACAGAACACACAACCTGGAGCTTCCAGCTGACCAAGTTTATCTCCATGCCACTTATGGCTCTATCACATATAATGGAGATTGCAGAGAGAGGCCCCACCATGCTAAAAGATACAGATTGGCAATAACCCGTCTGCCAACCAAAGATTGCCGGTGCCAAACACAAGCATGGAGAAATTCTGCCGAGCCTTGTTAGGCTTCCAGGGTGTACGTGCTTTGGTGTTTCAGCTGAGTTTGGGAGAGATCTAGTGAAGTAAATATCCTGTTTCTTTCCATTTGCTGTGCCATGGTCTGCACGGTATACGAACAAGATATCTTCAGGGTGACACTAAGCTGTAAAATGAACTCCGGTACTCTGCCAAATACACTCTTGCCTCAGACAGGCATATAGTCCATGGGACCAGGCTAGGGGTAGTGATTAAAAATAAATAAATAGTTAAATCACCAAGCCTTGGAATATACATAGCACATGAATCAGGTATTTTACAGCAACAGTGTTTTTCTACAGATCTATTGATCCATGCTGTTTGATAATGTAGACATAGCTTAAGATTCCTAATAGATTAATCAGCACTCAGAACTGGTAAATCTGCTTCTCCTTTTGTGCTCATCTAAATAGCTAGAATTTACATGTCTTTAGAACAACTATAAGTGAAAACTGAGCCACTTGTTTTTGTGTTCCTCCATCTGCCAGTCTTCGTCATACCATTTTGTCCAGATTAAGTCTAAACTAGCTGGATTCCATCCTGATAATTTTCTCTTTCAGAAGTTAGGAAGAGAGCAAAGCAATTTTATCAGGGGCTATTGAAAGTTAATGCAAAGCAAATGTCATTTGTATGCATGCAAAAGTCTAGTGCTACAGTAAAAATCCCTACCCTATAGTACTGTTCCAACATATTAAGCACAAACTTTTTATTTTATAATTAAATAATTATAAAATATTTTGATAATTATTAAAATATTTTTGATTGTACTGTCTATGTAATGAAGAAAACTTGAGACAGACCGTGGAGTTCCACAAAATCACACAGAGGCAGCTACAGTTTAACTGTGGGTCAATTCTTCTGGATGCTAGTACCTAATTTAGATGAACAGAATAATTCATATTTGTAACCAGGCTGCCTCTAATCCGTGACTCACTTTACAGTAGCAGTGGTGCTCTGCTCACATTCTCAAATTTATTCACAGAACCATGAGGTGCAGGAACATACATATGGGTGTGTGCATCCCACACTTGTACCTGTGTGTGTCTCTGCAGAGATACTGGGGCAATCACAAACCTTTTGTCCAGGTGTGAGCGGTTGGGAGGGAAGAGAGAGAGTTTTCAGTGAGTGTGCTTTTAATGCAGCTATTTCACTTTGATCCTTTTGATCCCTTCGCCTGTTAATATAACATATTTGGACTTCACAATTACTAGTCTAATCTTACAGAATTTTTTGCCATTAGATTACTTCACATCTGTCGAAGCCTTTGTTAGGTTTCTTGATCTCAGAGCTATGAAACTGCTGTTAAAGGAACAAAAGGAAAATTAAAATGGAAATATGTATGACTCCATTGGCTTCAGTTTTTGGCAGTACATTTCCCTTTCTAATGCAAAAATCTACAGTTTCAGAGGTTTTATAAAAAAATGGAGATTTAAGTAGTTATAGTTTCAAGAATTGATTTCAAATCATAAATAAAAATCTGCTCTGGTTCTGCTGTCAGTTTAGAAAAATAAATGATAACTGTATGGAAAAAAAAGAACAAAAAATATGCATGAGAACAAGGTTCCCCTATTACACCAAAGTATGTGCCCCTTTTATGTAACTGAATACAAATGTTGAATATATTATTAGCATATACTATAATGCAAAACTTTGGAAAAAAAGACTGTGAACAAGTGGCATGAGATTATATGTCACATTATCTGTTGCTGAAACTCCCAGAATTTAGAGTTAAAGTTATAGCAGCAAACATTTTTACTTCACATGCTAATTTTTTCAACTGTAAGATACAAATCTTACATAATGCTAAATTAATGCTTGATTTGGTTGAGTTTGGGTTTTTTAGGGGGGGCTTTATTTTTGTGTTAGTCTGTTCTATATATAACACTTTTCAACTGTAAGATACAAATCTTACATAATGCTAAATTAATGCTTGATTTGGTTGAGTTTGGGTTTTTTGGGGGACTTTATTTTTGTGTTAGTCTGTTCTATGTATAACACTACTGAAATCGATGTGAATATAAATTTACTTGTATTTATGTAAGTTACCATACAAAAAGCCATACTTACTTGTACCTCAGCTCAGTGTGAGTAGGGTGATCCTTGCTTACTGCTTAATCTTGTTTTCTTTCTCACACTACTGTCTGCCAGCATGGCGTCTTACAGTAACTCTGCCATGACAAGCCTCTTTTCTCTGTTCTTGCATTTCAGGGAAGAATTGAATCCTTATTCAATTACAGTAACATATGCATTCATGTTCCTTGTAATGGTGTGGAGCAAGGTCTTCAGCTGAGGTGCCTGTCAGGTGAAGCTGCCAGGAAGCCTTTGCTGAGAGGACGGAGGTGATGGAAAGACTTTTAGATACAAAAGAATCTGAAGGACACTCAGATGCTTCTCACTATCCAAAATATTGCAGTTCTACTCTTCATTGTCTCTATCACAAGAATTAATGACTTTTGGGCTCACCAAAGTTATCATCTGCAACATTCCATCTGTGCACCAAGAAACCTGTATCTCTTTTAGCTGTCCTACCCTCAGTCGTAGCTTCAAACATTAGGAGAATTCTGATCTTAATTGTATTTTGAAAAAAAAATATTCACAAAACCAAACTGACTGATCTCTGGTGATTGCATTGAGCCAATAGCTCACGTGGCACAAAAGGTACTACAAAACTCCCACTAGGAATTCAGAAACCAAAGCCATTTCTGTCCTCGTGCCATAAATTGAGCTATGTGTGCTGTGGGTAGAATATTGCTGTTAGAGACTATAAAGTTACCATTTCATCACAATCATTCGCTACTCAGATTTCAACTATCTTTTAAAAGGATCCAAACCTGAGATATAAAACTATTTTCCATCATAAAATACTGCTAACACTAAAGAGTATCCTCAAGCACTTCACTGGATTTTATACCGAGGTGAAGAAAAGGAACTGTTCATGAATTGTGTAATTGATAGTAAAAGGTTCTTTGAGATACATAAAAATTACATCTGAACTGAAACATTAAAGGAGATGAAGAAAACTACTGGGGGGCGCTGGTCTTCTTAAAATATTACACAAGTACTAATTTGTTTGCCTTTAAGATCCACGATAATTTGTCAGTGAAGTGAGTTTCCAGAGAAAGTGGAGAGTAGGAATAGATGAAGAGAGAAGACTAATGAGGTTTGCCTTCCAAAAAAAAGGAATTTAAAAAATGAGAAGAATTTGGAGAAGAATTTGAAGAATAATCAGAACATATGGTCTGGTGCTGCAGCCAGAACTGCAGTAAAGAATAAAGTGTGAGAGACTCCAGGAAGGACAGACATTTTTGAGTAAATCCCATAAGTCTTTCACATCAATAATCTGAAAGCCACTCTAATAAAATGTGATACTTGTGTAAGCCATAAGACAGTTAGGAAAAGATAATAATCAAACAGAAACATAACCAGTGGTAAGAATAAAAATAAGCAAATAGGTGAAGAAAGAAAGATGACTGTACTAAACTCTCATATCTGTATAATGGAACGTTTGCATTTCTAACTACCAGTAAAAAGCA
Organism: Apaloderma vittatum; assembly: GCF_000703405.1. NCBI lineage: Eukaryota > Metazoa > Chordata > Aves > Trogoniformes > Trogonidae > Apaloderma > Apaloderma vittatum. The sequence continues at coordinate 672 of NW_009710712.1, read as the reverse complement.
TGTAAAGGAAGGTATGTATGAAAATTTACAATCTCTATTACTAGAAAAGAAGTACTGGTCAAAGTGTTGATTCATCAAATTTTCTAGAGGAAACATGTAAAAACATTGCACTGATTAGTTAAGAGACTGAAGTTATTTCAGAAATGCTTTAGAAGAAATCATCTGAAAATATAAAATTATAACTTGTATATAGGTAAAATGTTAGAGTATAATAAACACACATAAAATATACTAAATATGAAAACGTGTACACATATACATAAGGCAAACCTTTACATACTTTTCACATAAAGCAATTCAGTAGACTGGAAAATGGAAATATATATTTGGTATGACAGTGGTAGCCAACTTGTTTTTCCAGTCATAGTAGGACACAGAGTAACGGTATGTTACGTCTGTGTTAACGTTACGTTACAGTAAGTCTGTGTTAAAAGCGGAAAAATTAAATGTAAGGTAACATGTGTGGGTCCGTCTGGGTGCCCACAGTTTTTCTAACAGCCTTTGATTGAGTTGCAACTAAAATTAGATCTACAATCAAATGACCTCTAAATACTGAGCACGGGTTTATTTACTGCATATTTAATTATTCTGCTGGTATGTAACTCTTTTGAGTATTTATTCCTCAGGTGCAGGGAGGGGAAGAAAGGGAAAGGGAAAAGAAGAAGAAGAAGA
>NW_009710711.1:0-50746 GCF_000703405.1 Apaloderma vittatum | reverse complement strand
TCAGACGCGTCGCCTCCCCTCTCTCCCTTCCGCTCTCTCCCCTGACCTGGTACACGTTTCCTCTGAGACCTTTAATCATTCTATTAATGGACACCCATAAATCTTCTGGAGCAGCGTTTCATTAGGCAAACATCAATACATGGTACCCAGAGATGTGAGCAGAGGCTCCAAGGGCTGGATGGGCAGCAAATTACATACCGAAGCCGTTAACAAAAGCTAAAGCACAATTGTTCAGATTTCCAGGGCTTTTCTAGGGAAGCTACTCTATGATGCTTTCATTTAATAATATTTTTTTTTTAAAAAGCAACACAACACACACTAAAAAAACCAAACACAGCACAAAAATGTTCTACAGGAGTAACTTGTGTCAGTAGGTTAGCAGGTCACTAGAGCAAGCCTCGGTTCACACCATCATAACAAGTGCCTCCTGTGAGCCCTTACCGGTTCACAGTTGGAGGGGAAACAAAATAAAATGTTCACAAGCACCTTAACTGCTAGTGTGTTATAGTAGTACCGCTTACATATTTAAACTAATGAAAAGGAGATTATTGTTTTTCTCCTTAAAAAATTGAGAATCAGGGAATGGCGCCCCCAGTGACAGAGACAAAATACGGGTCCAGCCAACAAGGGCCAAAAACAATCAAGGAGAACAGACCTCCTGGCTCACACGTGTTGATCGGACACGTACCGCACGGGTAGCAGGACTCAGAACTGGCTTTATCCCTCATAAGGTGTTTGAAAGAGGTGATCAGGGATGTACAAGCAGATGGATGTGGAAGAGCTTTAAAAGAAAGTGTGAGATTCCCAGTAGGTCTTAAACACGGGTACAGAGAAGGCAGAGACAAGGAGGTGGCAAAGGCTGCAGTGAGGTCTTCCTTGGCAAAGTGGAAAGATGGGAAGAGAACAGAGAGGCTAGGAATAAACTCCTTAAGGCTTTCTTAACTGGAAAATACGTCCTTGTGAAGGACTATTTGACACTCTGTTTTCCGGTGAGGAAATCAAAATCAAATTCCAGCAGTTGGGTATCTTCTGGCTGAATTTTGAAGACTGAAGGTGAAGGGCGTTAAACTCTCTAACACCTTTTTCTCTGACAAAAGAGCAAAGGAATAAAAATTATCAGGGATTAGATGAAGGCTGAGCCCAGGACAGATTTTTCACAGCTTTTGTATTAGACAGACATGTTTACAGCAAAAGCAAAACACCACTCCTGAAAAATTGGTACAAGCAGGAGAACAGTTTTATTCCTTAATGGTAGTGTTGAATGCAGAGCAATCTGGAAATCCTGTAGAGATTCCAAAGACAGCACCTGTCTGTGCAACATGATGCATTTTTAAAGTCCTCAAGCCAGGTGACTAAGAGGGTTCCAAATCCAGAACATTCTCCCAAAACCAAAAAGCTTGGTGCACAAAAATATTTTGTTTGTTTCTGTTTTCAAATCAAACAAAACCCTTGATTTATCCTCTGTAGCAACGTATGTGACTTTGGAATATGCAATCTCATCTTTACAGGCTGTTCCAATGGCTACAAAAGCAAGGGCAGATGCTCCCATCTGCTGCGTGGCACTGGGTGGAGCAGAACAAGCCAGTGCCCCAAAGAAACCAACTGGCAGCTGCAGAACCTCTACTAACACCTACAAGGGTCTCTGGGAAAGGCAGCCCCCTCCCCAGACATGCCCCTCACATGCTGCGGTACCAAACCGACAGATGCGCACGCATACGCCGCTCGGTTCAAGCCACGGCCTCTGTGAGGGGAGAGGACCTGTGGGGAGAGAGAGAACAGAGCTGGGGAGCAGCTGTTCTGGACAGCATGGTGCCTTCTGCAGCATGTGGTTTTCAGCTGGAAACCTGCACGGTTGTTTCAGGCTTAGGAAAGTGGGAGATGAGCCCTTCGCCTTCAGTCCCACTGGAGAAAGCGCTGCTGGCAGCAAGAGAGGCTCCGCGCTGGGGCAGGCACGAAGGGAATAGGAAGACAGATGTAGGGGAGAGCTCTGCAAGGTAAGTCACATACATTTTTGAAGTGATCATTAATTTGGTATTCCCATCCCAAGAAGCAGATTTAACCTTCTAGCCAGTAAGTTATCTACATAATCCTCGCCACTGCAATATCTGAACACCGTAAGAGCTTTAAACTGAGTATCCAGATGATCAGGTTCAAAAAGTCTATGTGCAAGTTTGGCTGTTTCAGACTCGCTCAGATTTTTTTATAGGTGGAAGCTCGAATGTAACATGGTTGCACATATCAGTTCTACCTTTCAGAATGAGGGTGATTTGTCAGGATTAGCCTCAGGGGTATTTCTAATACCTTCCCTTTACTCGTGGTGATTAAACAGGATTGAAGATCTCTTCCAGTCCCTCCCAACTCCTACATCTTTTCCTGGGGATTTATATAGAAGGGAAGATGCTGTAATGCAGCTACTAGCTAATACATCTCACAAGGACAATATAAAGTCACTTGTATTAATACAAGTTTAGCCGTCCCTAGCTTGTAATTGTAATTCTGTGTTACCATGTGGGTCTTGCCACATTAACCCTCAGCCAGAACCACTCCACTAAAATTTATGAAGAATAATGGAAAATAATTCCATGGTTTACTGTCCAAAAGTAGAGACAGGAGACTTCCACACTTAATGCAATCATCTCTGCTTCTGTGAGACAAAGGAAACGAAGGTGCCCTAAACATGACAAACAGAAAATGATACGTACAAAAATAGGGGAAGGAGAGCTGCATAATAAAGCCGTCTTTTGTAACTGTCCAAGGGAGACTGAAAAGGCTGAAAATGAATTGCAGCAAGGATGACTTTGAAGAGAAATTGTCAGCTTTCTTAGCTCCCAAATTCACACCCTCATGCACAATTTTTAGACAAAAAGCAAAATGCAGATGCCCAGGAGTTTTGAGGCAAAGGATAAGACATTTATGCTTTCTTTTTTGGGTTTGTTACTTATTCACTCTATGACTGTAGCTTAAAGATTCATAGCTGGAGGAGTTAAAATAACAGGAGAAATATATTTATGCATAGGAAATATCAAGAATAAGTTATTGGCAAATATGTAAAAGAGAGCGCAACTTTAGACCTCAAACTTTATAAAAATGGCTTGATTTTCAGATGTGCTGGGTGGCTGAAAACTTCCTGCCATCATGGAAAAGTGAGGGACATCTTATCTCAGAAACAATGCGTGAGAGTTTCTTGAAGTACCTACACTTAAACTTCCCCTTCCTTTTCCCCTTCTGTTTTTTTGACTATAAACATTTATTTCACCTTCTTTGAGCAGCCTATACTAACCTCAGAGATAAATTTTGTAATGACTTGTAGAAGCAGGTGTGGTTCCAACTATATTTTGTGGGGTTTTTTTGCCTGAACAAAATCAAAGATCAGTCTGGAGTAATAGAATGGTTGAAATAGTAAGGTGTTAAATGTTCAGGGAAAATTATGTACTACCAGTGCAGAAAATTAAAAACCTTATTTGAATTATTTTAATCCATTCTGAAGTTATTTTTAATATCAAAGCAGATGCTATCAAAAGTTAAATTCACATCTTGAGCAAGCTTACAGGGAACCTCAAATAGTCACTGAAACATTGCTATAAAGATGCTCTATATATGTAATGGAATACATAGGACATACTGCCAGAAGGTTTTCCTGTATTTAGCGGCTACTTTTTTTATAGCATTAGAATATTTTCTTCCTCCTTTAGATATGAAGGGGCCCTTACTGAATACCAGGAAAAGAATAAATGAAAACATTAAAATAAAGAAAACCACAAATATTCTAGTGCTGGGATTCTGGGGCACCCTGAGGTGATTTGTCTTTTTCGCCTTACTTGAGCAATCTAGCAACTGCTCATATTTCCCATGTTAGTATTATGATTCAAACATGACACGTTCACACACAATATATATGTAATGTCTTATCTTTAGACTTGTGCAACCCATAATATTAAACACCAGTGTTGTCCTTATGTCAGCTGTGTCACAAAGTTTCCTTATAAAATTGTAGGCACGGTTAGGACTGAAAAAAAAAAAAACCAAACAAAAAAAACTTCTTGGCAGCCTTATTTGTCTCCTATGTAATCAGAAATTTGAAGTCAACCATTGCAAGTTTCAGGCATTGAAACCCAGTATCCAGAAACAATCCTTAAAGATTAATATTTTGCCAGCAAGGCAAATAGACACTTCACAGGATTTTGAAAAGCTTCTAGCTTTGACCCAGTTTGCATCACGATCACAGGCAGCACCTCTTACACCAGACATAGCTTTATGAGTAGTCCCAGTCAGCGTTAATCAAAACATCAGAATAAAAGCTTTTCCTTAGGTCTTACTTAGATTTTTAGTATTATATTTTAATAAGTTTAGATTTAGCGATACAGTCTCGCGTATCTCTACCAGCACAGCTTGATATCATGAGTCTTCAAGCATGGGGCATGATCCTGTGAAGTGTTAGTGATTTACCTATCTGGCTCTCACGAAGGACTCGGTTTGTTAATAAGCTTAAAACTCATTCAAAATAAATCTTCTTTTGCATCCTGGCTTTAAATCACGTATCTTAACACTAAAACTGGCCAGTAGCTAATTTTTTTCCCCTTCCCTAATGATTAACAAGTTGAGCTGCTCATCAGTGAATAGCATATGGAATAAGGATGTACCAAAACTATACAGCAGCTCATGGATGGAAGACTTATCTCCTGTCTGCATTTCTTGTCACACAGCCAAACTCTTTCTGTGTATTTAAATACGTACTTAAATCATACATATGTAAGTAAATCTCAGTCAATATTGTTATGGGTTTGACATCTTCCAGGTGAGTAGTTTGAGGACTCTAACATCACCTCCCGATAGTTGAAAAATCTTAATACTCTCCTGGAATAAAGCTGCTCTATTATGTTTTTTCAGAAAAGTTTCTACAAATCCAGTTACTATCATAAGAAAGGGAGGAAGCCACAATTATTATGCAAAGACTTTTAGAGACCACCACTGAGGTGTACGTATAGCAAGGAATATATTGCTCAAAAACCAAGGCTGAAATAGCTGCCCAGGTCTAAAATAATACACAATATTCTTGGGCCTTTTCTCACTTTCTTAAATATATTTACTTGTCAAAAGTCTTATTTCCATATCTAAGACTACTAGGTCTACTGGATGTAAAGGAGTTGTGATTATCCTTAAAGTGTATCTGACATTGCTATTAATGCTTTAAACTTGCTACGAGTGCATTTTTGCAGTTTCATCCTTTCAGCAGAACTGACACATATAAAAGCTTTGAAAATTCAAAGTATTACTCTCAAAAAGCCTATGTGTAGTGATTACTTAACCAATAGGATGTTTTTTCAGTTCCTCTACAAGTTGTCTCAGTAACAGTACAATATTAATAATGCTTTAGCTTATACTTTTACAACCTGTTCTCCATTTCTCCCATCTGTTGATAGACTAAAATTGCATTTGCACAAGTACTCATTTTCTAACCTTTTTTTAAAAAAAAAATTCATTCAAGACAACTCATAACCACTTCTTTTCCTAAAGAGTCTACAGAGGCTCAGTTTGGTTTCCAGACCTGCTGATACAATCATTAAGTAACTGCATTGATTTGAAAAGAGTCATTTTAGTTTCATGTTTTAATGAGTAAGAAAATAATTTTATTCTCATTACTACTGCAATTAAATATATGCCTTTGGTTCACTATCTTCCTCACCAAACTACAGCTTGAGGCAACCCTAAGGTCTGTTACAACATTAGTAGGTACCTGTACCTAAAAACCTGTCAATATTTGATGGGGAAAAACACAGCCAGTAATGTTCTACATTGTGAACCTGAATAATCTGGCATGTCCAGATGGAGGAGCAAGAAAAAATAATTGTGGTTGTGTCCACTAATTTTGGATAGTCTACCAGATTTGGTGCCATATCACCCTCCCATCCACTGAAACTCCAAATTGGACTCAGACATGGGGCTCTGTACAGAAGTCACTGAAATTATGAAGTTTTACACGCTCGTTTCAGAAACAGAGCAATGGAGAAGTCTGTCCTCCTCAAGAGCCTGAACTCTCTTCCCATGTGCTGCATGCAGCAGGTGGGAGATCAGCTTGAAGGAATTAAATCTTCAGAAATAGCTCTCAGAGCTCTAACTTAAGCCACTGTTTTTATTCCCATTCTATTGACTTGCCAAAGTAAACACTGGTTTAAAAATTGTTCAAGGACCTCAAGATTTGGCCCCAAATCAATGTGTATATAAATGACTTCATTTACAACTGTGTTTTTATGCCAGATTTAATGTCAACAGCCTAACGGTGCGTTGGATTTCATTTATAGAATTTATTAATTTTTATCTAATGAACAATTTCACAAGGCAATTTAGATGATTACAACTGTGAAATGTTTGCAATGAGGACCAGATCTTGCCAGCCTCGCTTGCCTGTAGTGCCACTTGTATCAAAAGTAATTGAAAACAGTTGTACACTAAAAGCACCAAAACAAACGAGCTCGAAAACACTTAGTCCACACGAGACAAGGAAGGAGAGTAGATATTTCAGTCAGTTCTGAGCTACGTGCTGTCTCTGTACAGATGGGTACAGCTGCACTTACTGGGGTCGACTGACTTCTGGGAAGAAGCGTGACCTGCTGATGCAAGGACCACACCTCTGGGTAAGAAAAGCCAACGTGTTGTTTTGCCCACAGCATAATTGTCCCTATGACAAAACTCCCATTGATCACAGTGGGAACAGAATGAGGTCAAAGCTAAAGATTCTAAAATCTCACCTCGTCACTTCAACACATCTGAAGATTAAAGCAATGGAACATTTCTACAGCTATGTGCTGTAGCAAACCAAGTAGTTGCTTATTTACAAAAAGGTCACCTGCTGAGTAATATGCTTGGTTATTTTTTTTTACCTTTGGTAGTAGAACATTGCTTTCGCTTTCCGATATTGGAATTACACTACAAAGCTTCCCATTTATAATTAATTACATTTTTTTGCTTAGGTGGCTAGAATCTTCCCATGACTAGTGCCCCAAAACAATTACCAGCATCGTGTTCAGTTTACTTCCAACTCCCCTCCACTCAGCAATAATTATATTTCTTTTATGCGGTTCTGAAAACAGAGATTGTTTGCCATAAAATTAACTTGACGTGATTCAAGAGGAAATGCAAAGCATTTTATAAGAAGTCTGAGAGCAATGCAATTGTGAACAGAGGCTCGAACAAGAATGGGGAGGACTTGTGCTTTCAGCCAGGGGAAGCTTCATTACAAATTAAGTTTTGTTTCCTTTACTTGCTGCAGCACAATGACAGCTTTGACAGACATATGGGTTGTTTAGAATCATAAAGGCTTTTTAGTTTAAAGGGCTTCAAGAGTATAACTAGCTGCAATATATGACGCAGGTACTTTTTATTTAGCTATATTCTGCTAAATGTAGTTTGTAGTTGGAACACCTTTTGGTCCATGCATAGGAAAATCTGTTTCAGTCTACTTCAGCATTGCTGAGCTTCTCATAAAAGCAGGTCCTACCAAGGCTGTGCATCACTATGCATATTACTGTCATTTACATCTATGGGAACTGGAAGATACTTGAGGCTGTCCTGTCCTCTGAGCAGACAACCAAAACCACAAGGCCTTTATGTCATTTAAACCTTCTTCCAAAGGAAAAAAAAATACAATAAAAAAAAAATTACCAAATAAGGTCACTCCGAGCTGTCGGTTTTTAGGTTTTGTCTTGCAAGGGTTGGAGTTCTCAAGTCTGTTACAATGCTCTACATTTTGCTTGAAAATATCATGCTCTGTCGTTATGTGCCTGGTGTCCACTCTAGCTGTTACCCACGTTTCATCTTTCACTCAGTGTCAAAACACGTTGTTTTGGATGTTTGGTGGTTTTTTCATGTCAGAACTGTACACTTGGAGACAGATCCTGATTTCAATTACATCATGTAACACCCAGAGTAGAGCCATTTGCTTGAGTGGAATTATACGAGATGACAGAAGAATGGCTGAGATTAGACTGTGGCTGATTGCGGGAGCTGCAAACCAAATGGTGCTCTTTCTGGCTCATGCATTAGTCACTGCCAATAATGATGCTGCAGCTCTAAACTCTATTAGTTCAGAATGCAGAAACAACCTCACACTGCAAATAAGAGACAAGAAAACACTGAATTTGTAAAGTACTAAGTACCATTAACTAAACCAGAATAGAGCTTGATTTTCTTTGCCCAGACCCTACCTGTAGGATGTAACACACACAAAAAATGAAGCAATCCCCAAAGCCAAACCAACCAGAGAAAGTCTCCAGGAAGAAAGGAGACTATATTTTCCACAGACTTGGTCCCTGATTCCTCTTATTCTGAGATCCCTAATCATATAGACTAATAAGAATGTGTTCCCTTTGGTGTGGGAGGACAGCACTGCCCCAACCTTGTAGTAACACTTGACTGTCCTAACAAACAATTCCATACTGTCATGTTGAGTTGAGGGTATAGTGAGATATCCTGGCAATGTTAATGCTTGGAGGGTTTTTACACCTTTGCCATTAAAAGCTTTGATTTAAGAGCCCATACAGAACAGCATTTAAATGGTCAACCAGAAGTTTCAACCCAAGCTGCTGTGGTGCTTTAGGTATTTTGCTGTTCTCTGGAAAAAGCCATTTGAGATCTGGGTCTACCTGGTATAAGGTGAAGGAACAGCTGCCCTACATAGACCTCTGCATCAAAGACTGTTATTTGATTAGCAGTGAATTAACACTACGTTTGGGGGAAAAAAAATAGAAAAGGCTCACCTATGAGAACATCGAACCCAGCTGAGATGGGGCAGACTGAAAAGGAACTGTGAGAATGAAACAAAAGTTACACTCTTTGACTTTTCTTTGAAAATTTAAAAATATCTTCTGTATGAACAAGAGTCTCCTGGGTGCCAGCTTCAGCAGTAACTTAAAGAAAATTCTCATGTCATTTGTGGTTGATGTAATGTAAGAAACCTTTCTTACAGTCTTTCAGTGAGATACAGGGTAGAAAACTGGACTCCCACTCACAGGCAGATTTTTTTTCCCTTTGCACACTTGTCAAAGAATGTCTTTTCCTCTTAGAATAACAAGAACCTATTCACAGAAATCCTGCAAGCAGAGCCTCCATTTCCCCATCAGTGAAACAAGGGTAATGTCTAGAGTGTGTCAAAAGACTCATTAATAAGTAGTTACAAACACTAAGTTCAAATAAACATGCAAATGTGGAATATTAATTCTCTAAGAATTATGTGGGGTCACACCTCACTGGGTATTTTTCTAGCACTTGATTTTTTTTAAAAAAAAAAATTTCTATTAACGAAACTGTGTAGGTTGGCCATGTAATTCTGGGTTTGTAATTGAGCCTGCATTCAAAGGCAAAAAAACCCAGATGATCCCGACAAGCTTCTGCAGTACCTCTGAACTAATTTTTTCCGAGATTTTTTTTTTTAAAAAAAAAATATTTCTGAACAATTCACAACAAAATACCCGAGGAGTACTTTTGGTAGAACGTGGTTCACATTTTTCTCCCCACAGCACAATCTTAAGAAACCTTTATATAAGATCTGAGCTCTGATAACTGAGAAAGATAGCCTGCTGTTCTTACTCACCCAAAAATTGCAGAATGTCAGAGATACAGCAGGAAGAACATTTGGCTGCTTTTGTCACTCCCAACAAATTCTCTAACATTTTGTTTTATTTAACGGCTTCACTTTTCATAAGATGATTCAAACCCCTATAGGGGACCTGCATTAGTCTCCTGACATTTTTCCGCTGGTGTAATTATTATGTCCTTCTACTGTCTGCGCAGAACTTCCCCCCGGCACAGGTGAGTTTAGTTAAAGACCTCAAGGTGGGAAACTGGAAAAGCTAGAATAGTTCTTCTGCATAAGGTAAGGTATATGGCAACGTATTTGGTACAACTCTGCACGTGTTGGGATACCTGGTATCTGATGGCATCAAATAGCAGGTGGACACAAGGCAACTGAGATGAGAAAATCTTCCTACACTAAAAAAAATAATAAATATTGGGCTCAAGGAGAGAGGCATATTTGCCTTTCCTTTACATTCCAACAGGCAAAATACATTGCAGGTTTCAGCCATTTAAACCGTAGCAAGAATGTGGGTGTTTCTAACACAGTAGATACTGCTGTATATATCTGTATATCAACCCATTAATCACAAATCATAACAATTTGATTTGATTACTCCATGTGAGGCCCTGCCCTACTGTTTTGCACTCAAAATAAAGAAGTTCTTTTAGAGAAAGAAATAGACCCCACTGGAGTCTAATGTCATTATAAGATACACAGCTACTGCTAAATGCTTAGAGGTTGAGCTGTGTTTTACATGATTTTTTTTCTTTTAAGTAAAAAAAATATTTAGACTTAGCTGTGCTTTTAAGCTGAGGTTACAGCTATCCCTTTGAACACGTGCCTTTTTGTTGCTAAGCAGGTGCAGATCTGAAATCAGAATAGAGCACTTAGGATAAAAAGAAAGCAAATCCACCTCCTCAGATTTAAAGACAATTTTGCCTTGGTAACAGGTGACACATGTGAAGTACGTGGTTAATTAAGGCTTCCAGTTATAACAGCGACAAAACAGAAAGGAAAATGAGAAGCACTGTAGCAAAATATAGACAGTCCTTAATAGTCAGGTAGCTTAAAACACATTAGTATACACCATTAAACAACTGAGAAGACAACTGCGTAGGTCAGGTGGAAACAATGAATTGAAGTTTGCAAAACTGGGTGGACTAGAGTGCTCTCAACAGGATGAAAAAGGATTCAGAGAGCTCATACCCTGAGGAGGAACAAGGGGATGAGAAGATGAAGTTATCTGAAGCTGTTTTAAAGGAAGAAGACAATCACATCCACAGTTTTTAGTCTGTCCACTACCGGGGGGTTGGACTAGATGTCCTTTAAAGGTCCCTTCCTGCCCAACACATTCTACGATTCTATAATTATGTACAATGGTTATAACAAAGCTGAAGCAGACACAGGTATTGGTGCTGAAGACCCTTCGTTCATCCTCATCAAGTCACTCCAACCTCACCTGCCCCTCTTGGAAAAAGGATGAGGGATGTGAGCACAAGGGTAAGCATTATGGAGCTGGAAGAACTCAGACAGGGTCCTTGTAGCACAGTAAACAACCACTTCAACAGCAAGAAATGGAATATGAAAACAACCACATAAGAGCAGATGAAACAGGCTCAGTTTACACCGGGTCTGTTACATACAGCTCACTAAAGTTAAAGGTTGAATAAGAGTTTCTGTAAATATTAAAATCTGGACAAAACTGCAGTAAAGGAGTTTGAAAATCTAAAAGCACATTTAACCTAAAATAATGAGGAAGGTCTACCTCTATTGGTCACATGGCTGGATATTAGAATTCCATCATATTCATAGCAGACAGATTCCTGACTCACAATTAAGTGAAACATGTAACTTGCCCTGTTCTGGCATGTTGGTGTTCAGGTATTGCACTGACACTTGTCAATAGTGCCGTGCAACTGTAGGCTGAAAGGATTTTTATGTATATAGAGGTTATACAGTCACTGAACGCATACCCACAGCTAAGTGCTTTAACCCAGTTTGCGGGAAAACCACTAAAAAAGTCAAAGTGGAGGACACTCACTGCCTGAAGTCAAGCTGCTTGTGTGCCTAAATAGTGAATTAGGTGCCTAAATTCCTGCAGATTTTGACTCGATGCGCTTTTACTATTCTCTAAAAGCGATGATAATAAATACTTGCTGAATTCACAGCAATTCTGAACAAGATTGATTAGTTTTTACAGAAGTCTCTGATAGTGTGTGGTAGCAGGCATTACTCGTACTTTTGGGATTAAGCTAAATTTGACCCAGTGACCTACAGCTGAAAGACGGGATCAATCTATCTAGTCACAAATCTTTTAAGACAACCAACTGGTTTTGGATGTTTTCAGAGTCACAGTGACAAAATATCAGCCATATTCTCTTACTCTGGATTATTTATATAACTCTACAGCAGAGCTTTTCAGTAGATACAGAAATCTAGTTATTGATTACTTGTAATGCCTAATTCAATTCTGAGAGGAAATGGCCTGTGTTTCATGGATACATTTCATTAAAAGACTGTTTATTCATTTTACATTTTATAAATGCTTTAGCAGAGAGATATCAACGCAAACTCGGAGGGCAGTACAAGGAACTGAAAGATTTGTTACCAATCTCCAGCAAAATGTGAGGAAAAGGACGTTAGTACACTATGATATCCTAATATAATTAATAGAATCATGGGAAAATTGGAAAAATGGACTCAGAAAGGTCATCATGTGTACCTCCATGCCTTAAGGAAGGTGCAAGAACACTTACATTGCATTTGACAAAAATTTGTCTAATTCAATCCTTATAGATCTCTAATGACACTTTACAGCCACCTCAAAAAACCTATTCCAATTATGCTTTATCTGCCTCGTTAGGAAGTTTGTGAGTTGGTTTGGGTGGTTTTTTTTAGTGCCTAGTCTGAATCTTTCTTGCCACAGTTTATTCTGGCTCCAATCTGTCCTATCACCTGGAATACACAAAACAGCTTAGATCTCTTCCTACAAAACCCTTAAAAGTTTTCAGAAGCTACGTAACCCGCCACCAGCTTTCCCTTCCTCCATCCTCTAAACCCCTTTTGGCTTGTGTCATTCAGTCAGTTGTTACAAATCTTGTTCACGAGGCTCTGACCATTCCTGTTGCTGGTCTGTATCTTGCTGTAAGTGCTGTGCCCAGAACTGAACATTATCTATTCAGCTAAGCTTTTACTAGCACAAGATTTACTTGTACTTGCAGGAGGTAACTGTGAGCTATGCACATCAAAGCCATGACTTCTGTGCTTCTTTTGTGCAAGAGTGATCTTGGTCGCTCACTGTTTGGCTTGTGACCCAATATAACTCCTGCCTCTGCCTTTGAAAACAAGTTGTGTCCCATTTTGAAGTGAACTACTGATAATTCTGAATGCATTAATACAGCTCGTCTTGTGTTCCAGCCACCACAGCTCCAGCATTTCCCTTTCTTGGTTTGTGAGAACGCCATGAAAACAGGCTGGCCTCAGTAAAGCTCTGCAGGATCTAACACTGACAGCTTCTTGCCTGTCTGTAAAACATGCTGCTCTATTGTAAAAGGAAATTAGATTCATTGCCAGGTTAGAGTTGCTTGTGACTATTTTAAATATTTATTTATTTATTTCGAGAGTTGAGGCTGAGCTGCATCATTTCTCAAGACAGACACTTCATTTGGTTTTTTGTCTGTTTCCTGGTACCTCATTCACCTTCTGCTGGTTTGTTAGACCTGATGACTAATGGCTCAGTCACTACAGACTATTTGTTTGCTGTCCTTGATCCAAGTTTAGCAGCCCCAGCTGATCCAAAATGTACTAATATCGTGAATCTATTCAATTCTTTTTGCCAGTCTCTCTTTTCCAAATACTGCAGCTGCCAAATGATAGAGTTCACAAAGTAACGCTTTTTATTTATTCTTACTGACCTTTCCAAACAAGATTTATCCTTTGTCTATCAATATTCCAGAATACTGTAGAAAAGCCTTGATGGGGTAAGTCAAAATCTTGGTATGTACTAAAAATGCTGCAGATAGTTCTTATGCAGGCAGCTCAATCGGTTATTGAGGCACTAACACGGGACTTGCTAGAACAGATGAGGAATGGAAAAGGAGAAGCAGGTGTGGAGAGTTTTACTGAGGCCTGTGAAGAGGAAATGAGCATCTCGTACATGTAGAACATGGGAAGGAAACAAACCACGTTTCACGGCACTGGACGGAGAAAGATCATCACCAAATACATGCAGGAACAGTGTGAGCTGTGTGGTTTGCCTGGGAAGGCACGCAGGGCCCTGTGGCCACGTGCCAGCGTGAAAATGCATCTTTAACTAGAGCCAAGCAGAAAATCTGTATGAAGTACATCCACAACTGGGCACTGCAGAACCGGAGCTGTAGCGGAGGCACTGTACATGCAGTTCTGCCACAAGAACAATTATTCAAATTTCTGCTTTTCCTTCAGTTTTTCCAGGCATTGCCTTCTTTCAAACTCTGCGGTGGAGATTTATGAAATCTTTTATGATGAACCACTGTCTATTTGATAGATCCACTACAGAAAGATTGTTAATGATTAATACATTTCCTTCAAAGTTCTAGCCCACATCCACAAAAGAACAATAACTATTTTAAGCATACACATATGTTTATAAGCTTAGCCAGAAGCCAATAATGAATAAGGCCCTGACCTACATTTCACAGATTCACACAGGATTAGGGTCCTTTCTTCCCCCCACAGCTTGTATATTTTATGACTTTTCCCTTTTTAATAGCATAGCTGTAAAGTGCCTAGGGACTTTGTAGAAAAACACTATCAAAATTGATGCTATTAAAAGCATTACGGGCTACTGTAAAATTTATTTACATTGCTATTATCTCTCTTTAAAACTTTAAATGAGTAATGTTCCCAGGTTTAGAGTGACTGGGGCATCAAATCTAGCAAATGGTAATAGATCAAAAAGAAGGCAGCTGAGGAGGTCACTCTGTCTTTTCCTCCTTTTTCCGTTAAAGTGAGAGAACATCAAGTGGCTGCCCCCTTGTTTGGAGATCTATGCCGGGACATGTTCATTACCTTTGTGTAACCTGGATTCCAAAATACAACAACACATAAAGTCATATAATAATCTATTACCATGTACATGTTCTTGGGCTTCCAGAAAAATCAAGGGATTTTATAGTGAATATATCACTGATTTATATGGGGGAAGCATCCCCTTTCATAAAAGTCACCAGAACAAAAGGAACCAGCCTTTGCTTCCCCAACAAATGACTCTGCAAGTAGGTACAGAAATCTGTGCTTTTTTTTCCAGCCTCACAAAGGGGGAAATCTAGATGATTATTTTGTAAGACTTCATATGCATGGTCTCATAACAGCTATAAAGAAGGAAGATTTTGTGAAGCAAACAAACTTACAGGATCAGAGGTCATCATCTGTAGGGAACCGAACTGCCTACCAGTTCCTAATACTTCGGCACACGTACATCAAAGAGGAAGTTAATTCCATAAATACATTTTGAAGTCACTTCTGAACATTTAATTTACTTCTGTGTTCAGCCACAATTTATTTATAATCTCTATAAATATGAAGCATTGGGAAAAGCAGGTCAACATAAATTATTCTTCGATCTATAACCACATCAAAAAGTAGATGAACATACATTCTTAGCTTTACATACTTTTCACATTAGTTACCTCAGCAATTGGGTGGGCTAGCAACTGTTTTTCCTGATTTTTTTGTTTTTAAAAAGAAACAGTAATTGACAGGAGCCTAACAGAGGACAGTGTCTCCTTTATAATTGAAGTACAAGCAAGAGGGATGGAGTTGTTAAAGTCAGCTTCAATTTATTTGATAACTGGAATCCCAGAAATAAAACATAGCCTACAATCCATGGCTGTTTCTGTTACATTACAAAAGCTGTATTTTTCCATTTGGAAAGGTAATTGCTGATATGATTTAAAGTCTATTCTCTGTCAAAGACCCAGCGCTCCTTGCACTGAAGTCAATGGCAAAACTTTAAAAAGCTGTTATTGTTTCTATACAATGTCTTTATTCATATGACCAAAGATGAAAGAAACTGAAGAAAACAAACATATTCTTTCCAACATTTTTGGAACTATAATATAAAATACTAAACATTATCCAATCATTTTCAATTGTTGAATTTCTAAGGTTCAATCTTTATTCTGTATGTAAAATTCACCGTAAAAACTGCATCAGAAACATTCTCAACTAATGCACTGCTTCCCAAGTGCTTTTGTGCTGGAGAGAAAGTATATGTTGCTAAGTACTACTCATTAATTGATTTAATAGATATTGTCTCCCCCAGTCTGAGCATACAACTAGCATCATATGTTTCAAAGGAGGAAGCTGAAAGTGTGTTAGGAAGATTGTTTGCACTGTGCTAGCTCTTGTAGCAACACATTTTTCTGGCCAGAAGCAGCTGAGGAGCTGACTTCTTTTAGCGGATACCAGGGGAGAGCACAGAATTCCCTCTGCATTGATCAAGCCTTGGTGTTGTTTCTCTTTTGCCAGTTTAGCTGCATTTTTAATAATCTGCAGTTGGAAATAAAGTTTTCCAAGTCCTACATATATTTCTCTGCAACATAGGCAGTTTATAGCCGTGCAAGAGGTTTCATATGCCAAAAATCTTGCCTGCTGTTCTCAGCTACTTCATTTAGGCTAATCAAAGTTTTAATTTCTGCCTACAAACCCTGCCTGGGAAAAATTCTTGGAAGAGGAGAGTCATAACTTTGACTTGCCATCCTTCCTTCAGCAGATTATCTGTATTCAGAGAGTTCATACATATTTAATATTATAGTTCAAATGTTAACATAAAAGCAGAACAGGAATTTCCTCTTAAGTTTGATCCCTTGTGTATTTTGCCTGGGTTTTGGGAGACAGGAGTTTGTACAAAATTTTGAAGTCTCCTTGCATTGACTTGTTCTGTGGAAAAAAAAAAAAAAAAATCATTCATGGAGTCCATTCCACAAACCCCTTAAACCCCAAATCTTCCACAAGTTGAAAAAGATGAAGTTTGTTTGTATACAAAGAAACTGCTAATCCTGAAAGAAGGAAGTTACAGTCTGGATGGTGTTCCTCAAGTCATAAAATATATTTCAGCAGCTTCACGTAAGAATTCCAAGCTTTTATTTTTTTTTGTAGGCATAGAACAGTCCCACTGAAACAAAACTTAAAATCTCTGTATGCAAAAAGTTCAATATCTGAAAAGGAACACTGTGAGCTTCTCAGGCAGCCATGGACAGTGTGGAAACATATTGCTGAAGCAGAAATACAGTCTCTACAGCCACTGCAACACACAATAGGATTATACTTTTCTTGAGAAAGCCATTTCATGAGGAACCATGAAGCATTCTATTAGACACAAAAATATATCATACTACTTGTCCATCTTCTGCTCCTGCTGGAAGAGCCCTTTCACTTTGCCAACACCAAAGGACAATTTCATAACTAATTCCTGTTTCTCTATTTTTCCTCCTTTTTTTTTTCTTTTTGCTTTTTTTTTTGCCAAAGCCCTGCTATCCTATTTTCAGTCTGCTTTGAGAACACATGTCCCGTATTGGCCAGACTTTTTAACAAAAAGGAAGATAGCAGAGAAAAACTGCAGAAAGAAAGAAGAGGAGAATCATTCCTTTTCCAGTAAAAATTACTGTATGAAATCTATGATCTCTGTTACATGGGACATCAATCTCAAAACATCAAAATAGTCTCTCTTTACCTGAAAGAAAATCAGTGGCTCAGCAAATATTTTAGAGTTACAACATCCCTAACTACTTCTTTTCTACAATGACTTCTGACCAGCTATTCAGTTCCATCTTTCCTGCTGGTCCATTCACACAAGAGTGAATGCCTCCATGCCAAAGCTCACGTGATTTTTCACCTCTGGGGATGAGCATTTCATGATGATTCCTCAGAACAATGGAATCCATTTTGCAGAATACATTTTGAACAAGAATTTAGATTCTTTTTGGTGCTTGATCTCATCTGCATCCATGACCAAAATACTCCAATTACAAAGCCAACGCTTTAATGAGAAATTAAACACACTTCACCATTAATTAAATTACTAAGATGTAAACGCTATCCTTTCAGCACACTGGAGAGAGAATGTAAGTACAGAACATGCCATATAGATAAATCACACAGCTGACTCAGTAATCTAGGTAAAAATACAGATTAGTGTTCAGTTGATAAACTCCCAGGAATGAATTTTTAAAGTGTTTAAGCTTATGACATATGTCATCAAAGGCAAGCTATCACAACACCAGGGAAAGTAAATAGGAAGACCTGACAAACCTTGTCTACAATTCATATTATTTCTAGATAGTACAAAACCAGATTCATTATGGAAGCTCAGAGAACAAACAGATATAAATGTCTAATAGAAGGAATCTTTCCTAGTAGATACCTTAACAGACAGGCAGTTGAATAAAAATACAAAGTGAGAGGTCTGATACATATTCTGTACAGAAATCCATTGTAGTTGTGTATATATTTCAGTGACAGACATAAAAAGGAATGGAGAAAATAACAAACCTACAAATCATGTCAAGTATTATTGAATTAGCATGAGTATTCAAAGGGAAAAAGTGAAGTGGAAAACAAACAAAACACCACCTTGTTTTGTCCCCTCAGTATCACCACAGTCCATAAGGGACAACAAAAAGGTCAACAGATGTCTCTATTTTTATTCTAGACTCTAACACACCAGGTACTACTGATTTCT
Source organism: Apaloderma vittatum (assembly GCF_000703405.1). Classification (NCBI taxonomy): domain Eukaryota; kingdom Metazoa; phylum Chordata; class Aves; order Trogoniformes; family Trogonidae; genus Apaloderma; species Apaloderma vittatum. Next base: position 32,453 of record NW_009710711.1, on the reverse strand, counting down.
ATCAGCAAATTAAAGACATGAATTTGTAAGCTGAGTGTTCTTACTGGTCAAATCTGACCTTTTTTCCTTCATCAGGCATCTACTCATGTGAATGCTTTCTGTCCAAACTCAAGTCACAGATAAATTAAAAGTGTTTGTCTGCTCTTTGGGAAAACAAAACAAAGAAAAAACAACAACAACAAGTCCAACCAAAACAAAACAAAGTCCAAATTATTTAACCAGAGAGATCTGGCCCTGGATATTTTATTGAGACAAAGATTCTGCTGATTCCAGCGTGACACATGGCTGAAGTGACAGGGTGCGTATCGTGCAGCTGTAGCAGCTCGACCTCTTTATGGTTCAGTTTTCACTCTATATACCAGCCTTGGAAAGGAAAAACTCCCTATTTCACCAGCAGGAACAGTCCCAAGAAACAAAATACAGTCACAGTCCCGAGAAACATTGTTCTTCAGAGACACACTTTTCCCTTTACTTCTGCCTTCTGTGGTCAGGAACTGAAATTTGTTGTCCTGTATTAGAAGAATTATTTTGCTTTTGATACAAAGTAATTTCAAAAGGAGGGGAGACTGAGATAAGATTCGTTGCACGCCCTTTACTGAGAGTATAGCCACCAGCTTATCATCTTGCTTTCTTACTTTCCATCTGGATCTAAAGAAGTCAAAGGGAATACAAGCTCAAAGGAACCTGCAAACGCATTTCCTTTTTATTTGCAAGTTGTCTGCACTGCAATCAAGGCCTGATACAAGAAAAGAAAGGTAAAAATGAAATTTAATACCAGTCCATTTGCAGAATACGCTGTTATCACCACCGCATTTTACAAATGTGTGTGAGAGAAAATACAACATATGTACTTTAAAAGTCAATGTCTTTTGAGCAGATTTTCTAATGCTTAGTATTAATTTTCTATGTATTAATAACAAGTGAGAGTCATGACTTAACAATATCCATTCCTTATATCAGAAGTCATGGACAAATACACATAGTCAAAATTCAAAATATGTCCATCACTTTCACCCATTCACTGTGTTCCCACAGCTTACAGCCAGACAAGGAATACTACTCGAAGGGTCTGAAAAGGAATTAGATTTTCATAAACCTGTAATCTTTCCAGGGGGTGGGAAAGAAAAGAAAAAAAAGATAGGAGAAAAGCTTCTCAGGTTTTTGCGGAATCAGGAATACCACTTGAACTTCCAGCCCTCCAGTCTGTATTTCTGAACTATACTCCAGATGCACTTGAATCTGAAATATCATTCAGAAATATAGCCCATCTGAATCATACCAAACCCAGTATTCCTTCAGGCTAAGCTGTTTTGCTGAGGTCTTATTGAATATGATTCCACCCAAAACCGTTTCTGCTTAATGGTTCAGGAAACAATGAGACTAGATAGAGTCTCCCCCAAATCTCATCTGTTGAGACAGCAACAGCCTACATTTCTACCACCCACCAGGTGACGTTGCATCACAGCCCCTCCTTTCCCAACCCCATGAGGGGCTTTTTCCCCTCATTAGCCCAAACAAACAGTTGCCCTGAGTGGAATGGCTTGCCAGATCTTAATTTCCAGTCCTTGCCTAGTGATGACTTCCACGCTGTTACTTCTAGAAGCACACCACAAGAGCCTGAACTGCTCAGCAGTCACTCTGATGGATCTTACTGTGGATATGTCTGCATACCTACGTTTTGTATGCACAGACTTACTACCAGAGGGAGGACAATAAAAAGACTTTAAAGAGATTAAAAGTACTCCTCCGCTCTTCACTAGTTTCTCATCATAGTATCACTGCTGCTCTCCTCTACAGGAATCAGGGAATTCATTGAAGTGATGGCATCGAGATGGACACAACTAATGCTAACCCCCGCCCCAGAACCAATCTGCTCCTCCATTCACATGAGTTTATGGTTTCCATTTGGCCGTTACTGGCCTAAAGTAAACTTCACGGAATCATATGACTACTAAACCAAAACAAAACTTAAATCATAGTGGCTAGGTTCCTTTATCACTTAGGAATTAAGTTTTATGCACATGACATTAACACAGACATTTTTTCCTCTAAAGAAGGCAGGAATTTTCTACAAAAATGATACTTACTGGATGTTCAGAAAATGGTATGAATGAAAGAAAAGAGGCTGGATGTTCCCACTGCAGCACAGGTCTAGCCTCAGAATAAAACTATACTGTCTTTTGCTCTGAGAGTGATATACCCTTCATCAAATAAAGAGAATGCTATTCATTTTGCTTGTGACAAAACTTGTTGGGATGTTTGGTGGTTTAATATACTGGTGAAAGCAAGAAATTCTGAGGTCACTGTACCTCAACCTTGCTCAAACCTCCTTCCTCCTAGCCTTTTTTGGTTTCTACAGTGCCAATCCACTAATGCTGTTCCTGGCTGTCTCTCTGTGTGTGCATATATCTCTAGAGGCATATGGGAAAGAAAGATGAGATGTTGTATTTGTAAGAGACAAGGCTCTGATTTCAGGCTTGCTTTCAATTTTAATAGAGACTTGGCCCCACTGTGTGTGTTTTAACCATGAAGAACTGTATCTTTCTATTAACATGCACAACAGCTTTTAAAGAATATACAATGGCCAATATGGTGCCCAGTTACAAGACTTAGTACAATATTGCATACATGGCAGTTCATTGCCAGTGTAATCCATCTGGTTTCTGGAAGGCAAATGTGACTGAAAACAATTGTCTACTTTCATTTGAACTGATTTCAAGTTATTTTTTTGGTATGTGAGAATGGCCAGTCACATCAAAAGAGACTTTGACAGGGTAATAAATACTGTGCCTATAAATAGACTTTGATCCATGAGCAAAGAAAATGTCTCCAACAATTTCTTAGTGCAACAACAGTGAAATAATGAGAATGAAATCCAGACTGAGCATCATTCAGTATGTTGTTTAAGTACTTAAACAGTTGCTTGTGAACCAATTTATTCATTATCTATTATGGATAGAGCTGGAAGCAGCGAGATAGGTCTGTAAATAATAATCTGAGTGGGCTCGCTTTCTCTCTTTCTTATATAGCAGGATAACATTTGTTTTCTACTACTCTGATGGATAAGTTCCAAGACACAGTGATAAATTGAGCATATAGGTGATAGGGCCCTGGTATTACATGAGCAGCCAGTTTAAAAATTTTTGGAGATACACCAGCAACACATCCCATCAGAACCTACTGCTGCCATTTCTCCATTTGCATAAGCCAGGCTGTCTCACAAACTGCTGCTCCTGTTCCTACAGCTTTCCCAAGCCAAACTCCTTCAATCTGTTGCAGTTTTAAGGGCCAAACCCCTTCAATCTGCTGGTGCTGTTTCCAAGTGTGGCTGATGCTCCAGCAGTTGCCCAAGCCAAGCTCTGGAGTAGGCTCTTACTGTTTATTCTTAGCTTGCTCAGCTCTGATCCGAGCTAGCTTTAGGCACCTAGTAAGAACAGTAAATTAGGAGCCTACTTGCCTCAGATCCCTCTTTATTCAAACAGGAAGGAAGAGCCAACCCTAAAGGTTTGCCAGGTGAGTCCTGGGTAAGCTGAATCAGTGAGAACCTAAAGGAGTTGGGATGAATCAGCTCAAGGCTTCCCCACTAGGCTCCACAAAAGATTCTATTTTCTATCAAATCACATAATCCAAATGGAGATAAAATTCTAATACGATGCACTTACAATAATTTGTTTGCATAATACTTGAATATTATTGATGACATTTCATATGCATCTCTACTGCAGGAGGAGGAGAGCTGTTGCCCTGGGTGCCATGCAGTGCCTACCACGTCACAAGCAACTGGTGGGACTACAGCACACCCCTCATGCGTTCCAGTCGTATCTATCCCCTAAGCAAGGCTTTTAGCAGTTCCATTAACCTCATCCTTTGGCTTTGTTACTTTCCTGATGCTCCCCTACAGAAACAACAAACAAAGGCAGTTCTCTAAAGAGAACTCCAGTAGCCCTTTTCCCTTCATAGTCAAAAGACAGAGGCAAAAGGAAGGCATGTGTTGTACCTGAGCTAGGATGATTTTACAGTGACTGCTCTGTTTCCCTTGCCAGTTCTAGATTTAAGCTTTCTCCTGGCTTAGTGCCTGTGACAACAATGCTGGCTGCCTTGAACTACAACAGGTGAAGACCTCGCCTACAGTAAGTTCAGGTCTTGTTAACATAAACCATGCTAGAAAGAGGCAGGTGATGTCCCCCAGCCAGGATTATCTTCTACAATTCCAAAAGTGTCAGCCAAACAAACTACGGTGATTAAACTGACTGCACCTGCCCACTTCTGCTGCACCTCATCATCTCTGGGAGGCAGGCACACAGGTCAGCCACAGGGCTGGGGAGCAGCAGCCTCAAAAGATGAAGACATTTTTCCCTGCCTCTTTACTTGCTGGATTCTATGTGCAAAACTATTTTATTCTGTACTTGATAAGCACATGTCACATTCAAACAAAGAGTTATAGCAGGTCATATATTCCCCCCCAGCATGTTCCCATTTCTGTCTGCATGTGCTTGACAAGTGTGTTTATTATAGTGTCCAGCTTGTTACCCTCAGAGCTGTGCTTTAGCATTGCTGCTTACTTCACAAGGCTACACAATCAATGTAAACAATTTGAAGCTTAAAGGAGTTTTTAATTAAAATTTGTCAGTTCATGATGATCTATTGAAATATTGGCTACACCACTTGAAAATAATACAGGTAAATTGGCTATAGAATCAAACTGAAAATATTGCATCTGAAGTACTGTTGAGGTTAGCAGCAGGTATAGATTTAATAGAGAGTCAGTCTCTGTGCTTGTCTTGCAATGTCCCTTATTGCCACACTGTTTTAAGTGTCAAAAATGTACATAGAAAATCCACAAGGAAAGGTCTTGGCCTTGGACTTTTTTCTTTTTCTCTCCCAAAAACAATGCAGTTATAAATACTGTTACGGATGTGATAAAACAATAGCTTAAAAAACCATTTTTTTAAACTAATTGATAATAGTCAGCTGTGGCACCTGAGTATTCTGTGGGGCTTCTGTTGCTGTAATGAGACACAATCTTTGAAATACGCTCATCTGTTTCGAGATATTTCTGGAATTTGATCGGAGGACTGCAGACTGAAACAAGTTGTTCATAATAAGCATCTCTCCCCTTCTGCACCTTTTGGAATCTATCAGTGAAATTCCAGATGGTCAGGTGAAACACTCCCAATTCAGCTCAGAGGCAGCAATGAGCATCTTTGGAATGGTTGTTAGTGCAATCCCCAGCCTTCTGCATTCTGTTGAACAGAGTCCACATGGTTAGTGGAAACAGAGGAGTTTGTCCGTGATAGAACAAGGGGCAATGTTTTTAAACTAGAGCAGGGTAGATTTAGATTCAACATTAGGAAAAAGGTCTTTACTATGACAATGGTGAGACACTAGAATGAGTTGCCTAGAGAAGCTGTGGATGCCTCATCCCTGGAAGTGTTCAAGACTACGCTGGATGAGATTTTGAGCAACCTGGTTTAGTGGGAGGGGTCCCTGCCGATGGCAGGGAGGGTGGAACTAGATGACCTTTAAGGTCCTTTCCAAGTCAAGCCATTCTATGATTGTATATGTCCTCTCCTATCTAACAACCAATGTAGCTGTTCTTGAACGAGTTAAGAAGAGGCCAGATCTCTTCAGGCAGATATTCCTCCAGAGTAACAACATATTCCCCCAAGTCCAACACAGGTGCAAATGCTAAGGCCACAACCATCTTACCCTTAAGGGCGAACTCAGTGTTCACGTCTAAGTCTTGAACAGCACCTATTAACACCAAATGCTTCCTCATATTCTAAACCAGGTGGAAGAAGCAGCCTTTCAGAGCTGCTTCTGGGAAACATTTCTTTAAGGCATTCACGACAGCTGCTTCGCAGTTGCAGTGACTGGATTGCAGCCGTATACTAGGCACAAGTGTTTTAACTAAATCAAACCACCATCCGTAGGTGGCTCACTGTGAAACATACTGCAGGCATGGCAGGAGTGAGGCCCGGGTGGTCCCTCACCCACACCCCCGTGGCAGTCCCATGACAGACTGCTTGGGGCTCTGCAAAGAGCCCAGGGCACCCGCGTCCAAGGGTTTTGCTGAGGAGGACCAGCAGAATCTGGCCCCGCCATGAGCTGACCCATCTGGCCCATTTCGTGCTGCTGTAAGCTAACTGCAGCATTTAGAGGCTCTAATTCCAAACGGAGACTGTTCACCAGTTGTACTTGACAGACATATGCAAAGCACTGCTACAAAAAGGCTTACACTGAGAGATTTACAAGAACAAATATAGAACTACACTGTTGTCTTTCCGAGATAAAGAAATGCAACTATGTTATGGAAGAAGAGAAGCTGGTTTTTGTTGGCTATAGATAAGAGTCTTTATATAATTACAAAGTAAGCATCATTGGCAGATTTTGATTCTCATTTGTCACTTAAAACCACTTTGGAAGAAAAACAGTTCTAGAAGAATATGAAAGATTAAAATAAATTAGTTGTTCATTTTCTATGATACCTTAACAGTCATTTAATAGAACAAAAACATTTCAAATCAAGGACTATTACACTCTACTGTGACACTCTAGACAGTGAAAGCCATCCTACCCACAGCCATCATCACCTTATTTAATAACAATCTAAAATCAAGACAAATTGACTCTCTAGATACTTGAAAAAGATTATCGGAATGAACCATGGAAGAAATCACTTGCTTGAAAAATGCTTTTTAATAATTTGCATTATTAGAGTTCACTTTCAAGAGCTGCTTCATAAACAATTATCCAGATATTTCTAGCACAAAGTAATTGTTTATATCTGCATCTGCCCTGTAGTCACATAATCTTTTTAAAAAAAATAATGCCAATTGCTCTAAGTATTGCTTGCCACTGCCTAAAAATTGGAACGGTTCTTGCATGTTAAAATGCATAACATTTAAAAAACAGATCAAGAGGAAACTGAAATAATTCGTTGGTGAATAACAATTGTTGTGAATGAAATTGACTCTTTATATTGGATGTAGTCCCAGTATTTTTTGTTCCTATATATTACCTAGTATATCAAGTTCTCTATTAAAAACAAGCAATTCTTTCAAAAAAATGGGAATAATGTCTACCACAGAAGATCACTAGTTTGTGAGAATTGTCTTGCCTAGTTTCATTGCTATTATTGCAATATGACATAAAGACTAGTCTTAGGTTATCCTTACATGCAAAATCTTCGCTGCATGAGAAGTAAATTAGAAGTCTTCTAAGGCAAGGGCTCATTTACTGTCATTTATTCTTCAGTAAGGTGTCTCAAGAAAATAGATATTTGTAAGCAAGAGGAAAGCTTCTAAATGAAGAATACAAGTGCATTTGCAAATCCTTCCCCAGGAGACCAAACAGTTTAAAGAAATACCTTAAATTTTATTTTGCCTTTAATTTAGTAGTTCAAATCTAGCCTAAGCTGAGAGTGGAGGCAAATAGCAATTACTATCTGCTGGCTGCTGGGCAGCCTAGGCAAAATGAACTGTTAGTTTTAGACCTGTTCCTATTAGATAAATTCTCACTTTGTAAAATCACCTCTGTAACCAAAAACCTTCATCAGCAATCTCAGTGTGCTTGGCATATGGAAATAGAGATACACAAAAACTTATTACTGATAAATTAGCTAGTTCTTTCCTGTCAGTGCAGGAATGGGGTTGCTGCTGATGAACTATATTGCAGTTATGCCTAACCTATTCCTAAAGTAATGGTGTTTTGTCTAGGGGCTTCTACATGCCGAGCAGCAGTCTTTTCCATTATTTCCCAGGGGGCCCAGATCTAAGTGTAGTAGAGGACTTCACAATTAGACTATTTTCTCATGAGATGCAGCCTAAATTTTTCTTCTTCTTAACTCAATCACACTTTTCCAACTTAAACTCTCTTCCGCTCTACATAATTCTTGCCTCTTCTGTTGTCTGAATCATAGTAATTAAATTTATAATGCCTCCTCCTCCCCTGCACCTCACAAAAAAAAATTGAGTTTGGAGTTTTCTTCCAGGTTCTGTGTTTGTTTGGAGGTTTTTTTGAGGGGGCAGGTTTTTTTTTTCTTTTTTGGGGTGGTGGGTCATGGGGAGGAGAGCAGCAATGGTGGGATATTTTGTTTGTTGTGGGGTTTATTTGGAGGGGCGAGGCAGTTTGTCATCTTATCCCAACTTCACCAACTTCTTTGGTAGCTTTGTGATTCACTTCCTATTTAAATTTCTTTCCTGCCCTGACTCCTCCAGCCCACATGACAGACTGACTCTCAAGATGGGTGCTGGGGAGCAGGCTCCCTCCAGAAGCCCTCACTCCACAGTGGGACCATAGTACAGCTTTCACTAAGGGATACCAAATACCAAGCCCAGAGCTAAGGCAAGCTCAGATGCTTGCAAAATGTGCCAACATGCAAGACATAGGTGCAGCACCAGGAGAGGGAAAGGAGGTAAAAAAAAAATTTGTTCATCACTGTAAGGTGGACAAGTCCACTGAGTTTTTCTAGCTTTAGAGGAAAACTAAGTCCTTGGCTTGGCCTGTTGTTCCTTCTTTTTCTTAGAATACTGTTTCATTAGAACTGTGTTTTAATAGTTCATGTATTTGCTGTATGAACAGAGCTGTGCTTTCCACCACTGTCTGTGCTGTGCACGTGCTTGAGCACCAGGACATGCGGAGGTCCCCCTGAAGCTTCTGAGACCATTCCAGACCCTTCCCTGAGCATTTCTTCCCTAAGCACTGCACAAAAATTACCTCTGACCCTGATCTTAGAGGCAATCTGCAAAGGTTTTGCTGAAAATCAAAAGCTTGTCTGAGATCCCATGGGAAGATAAAAGTACAGAGCTTGTCTAAAATGGAAGTACTGTGGCATTAAAATGGGATGTGAAGGACAGACTGCTAGTTATTTTACACCTTCATTTGGGGCACAGGGCTGTGAAAACAGCAAGACTTGACTTCAGGAGCCCTCAACTCCTGTTTCAGGGGCAGCCTGAAACCTGCTGAGTCCCCATAACAGCCCTGTGCCTGGGTGCTGGCCTACACCTCATCAATGGGAGCAGAGGGGAGTTGTTCCTGCCTGGCCAGCCATGGCCCCACAGAGCCTAGCACAGGTTACAGGCAGGATCCCTCCCTCCCTCCCCCTCTGTACCTTCCCACTTTCCCATTTCAGAGGCTGGGAGGCAAGCCAGCCTCTAGCCATCACATCAGCTCCAAACAGCCATGAAGGAGACTTAGTGGCATGGGCCGTCAGCTCCCCTCGACAGACAGACAGTTCTCATCGGTGGGACATGCCTCCAAAACACCCTGTCCCTAACTCACCGCCTCCAGTACTCCCCAGAAACGTTTCCTGAAGACTTGATTTTTCCCCACTTGCCTTGAAGGAACATTGGAAGACAGTCAGATCCTATCCAACCCACATCTGCAGCCCCTTCCTTCGCTTCCCTTGGTTTTAGTTGTTTTCCTCCCCTTTAGCTTTTTTAATTTAACCTGACTCGACAATTTACAACATTCTTCACTGCTTTGCACCTTGTGGAGCCCCATCTGTGCATGCAGAATGCTTCCAAATCCAAATGTTAGTGCTCTGGACTGCAGTTTAACTGCTGGAATTTGAGAATCTGTGTTCTGGGGGAAAGGGCCAGGCTTTCTAGCTCCCACAGAGAGGAAAACAAACCTTTTCTATTCATCTCAGTTTCTCACTCTTAAGTATGCCATTTGACAGAAGGAACGACACCTATAAAATAGTAATATATGTAGTATAGTGGTAAAGGAATGGGGAAATACTGCTGAAGTAGGAATTATAACAGCAACACGAGTTCAGCTGTTCACTGCCATTAACGCAGCACAAGGCCTGAAAAGAACAATTCACACCCCGTCCTCTGCACGTCTCGAAACAAATGGGAACGCAACAACTCTCTTACCACACGTTTCGGCATCTGTGCTGCACGGCCTGCGCCTTTCCTTCCGTACCTTGACCCGTGTTCCCCATATGTGAGGTGTCATCTGTCATGGGCCATTCACTAAGGTGGCAGCAGCATGAAAACTTCTTTATGGTGTCTCTGCAAATGCAATGTCAGCTATAACATGACTGTAGCAGTCACCTTGTAGCGAGCACCAAGTTCTCCATCTTCAGTTTCTCCATCTGTGAAATAGACCTAATTGAAAGGGAAGTTCAATTCCCTTTGAACTGAAGGGAACATATATATTTCTAAGTAGGGGTCAAAAAGGGAGCGAAAAACGTAGAAAATTCAAGCAAATATCGTAATTCCGAAATGCTGATGCAGTCTTGAAGTTCATTGCTGCATAGTTCAGTGAAGATTACAACAGGCTTAGTCTGAAACTGTCCTTAAGTTAGCAGCACTGTTAAAGGACCAGCCTGAGCAAAGCCCAATCAGCCCATTTCCTACAGCTGTCCCTCCCAGTACTGCTGCTCCAAGGGGTGAGTACGCAAACACTTCCTCAGGTATCAACATTCACGCCCTGGCAGAGTCAATGGCTTTTAAAGCGCTGTGCACCCCTTCAGCAGCACAGTCTGAAGCAGTACATGCACAGGGCAGAAAGCATCTTACTGCAGGTAATATACCGGAGAAGGGAATTAGGAGAGACAGTTATATTGTCTTCCCCACCCCCCAACAAGTCTAGGGTGAAAATCTGGGTAAGTTGCATGGTCAGCTGTTGGCTTTTCTTTAAAAAGTTCCCTACAAACACTGTGGAAGTGCTACACCAGCCACCAGGTTCAGCAATTTAAACTTGATGTAGTTAGGGGAACTGTACATGCTTGTCCTAATGAATATTTTCCCTGAGTCAGGGCAACATAAAGAAGCCCAAGAATTGCAGAGAATAAGGGAAAATGGATTTACTGGGTAAGCTGTAATTGTTTCAGGCTTCATACGCTAGAGAAAATAAAGGGGTTTTATGCCACTGCTTCCCTTACAAAACTAAAGGTTCTTTACTTAGGGCCAATGGAAACTTCCAAAGTGAACTCTACCTGAACTACAGTAATTGTTTGCATGATAGTTAAAATGATGCAATGTGGCATATTCTGAAATGCACATGTAATTTAGATTAATTGCACAGCATGCTGACCTTTTATAGCCTGCAGTGAGACTGAAGTTCTGTGGCAATACGTAACACAGGGAGGCAGGAGAACCGAGTTCAGGGTTAGCCTAACAGCAACTTGTGCTTTCCAGCACATGCAGGTACCACTCATGACAATGTGTTTCCTTGGTCCTCACCGACAAGGTGCAAGATCTGTCACTACTCGTCATTCTCTCCAGTCGTTTATGCAGAAGGATCTGACGAGTGCCTTTTGGTCCATTCTCACAGAAGGAACAGTAATAATTAGTCATATCAAACAGAATAAAAATGAAAGCAACTGACATAAAATGAGTTCTACAGAACTTGCTTCTAAAACCAGTACGGCCAAATCCTCCTATTGTGTAATCAGGCTCCACTGAAGCCAATAAATTCACCAATTTACATGAGCTGACAACTGCTCCTTTGAATTTAATGGGAAATTATCTCATTCCTCTAGATTCAATCTATTGCTTATAATTATAGTTCTTGATTTTTACAGGATGATTCAATGACCAACCTTCCTCAGACCTTCACTTAGAAATTGTTCAGCCCATAATTTTGGAAAGCAAATAGATGCGGGATATTCAGTGCAGCTTTCAGACTGATCACAAACCGAAAGCTACTACTTATTACTACACGATGTCCAAAAGCTGGCATTCACAGCCAGGAGTTCCTTCCAATAAATACGAACACAGGGAGAACGGCACATCCACCTGGGTGCAGGAGTCTCCTTGTGCAGCTGAAATAGCACAATCTACATTTCACACTTCATCCCTTGTTCCACACTGGCTAAATTTGTATAATATATATTCAAAAGTTAGGAAGAAATATATCAGAAGTCATTACTAGATATCTAAGCACGTTCAGAGCTGAAGAAATGTTTGGAGTTTTGCTGCCAGTATCATTTTAACTGGGACAGAAAAATATTTTCCCCCATTTGCTTCTAGAAGAAAAGTAATTTCTTTAGAGATGGAGAAAAATAAATTTTAGGCCAGAACCTTAGGTTATATTAGTTGAATTACACTGATCTACTCAAAGATAAGACTTTATTAACTTGAATCAAAACAGCTGAATTAATTTTTAAAAGATACTGCAAAACCTACATAGAGAGTAAACCCTCCAGTACTGTGAGAAGTAGAAACTATCTCCTCCAGTGAAGCTGCAGATTAATTTTTCATAAATTTAAGAGATATTTCTCAAGCTAGTGGGAGTTGCTTTTGCGAAGAACTTCAGTGCATTTAAAACACTCTGAAGACATTAACCTCCCACATTTTATGTTATAGTGTTCCCTAGGTAACCTTGGGGCAGAAACACCTCGTTCCATGGTGCACATTCCTCCAAGATCCTGTTATAGACGATCACCCCAAAACAGCAATAATGTTCAGACCACCTTCCCTTTGTTACACCTTTGCAACACCTGCAATATTAATCACCTTTCCTAGAAGTAAAACAGAATCCTCCTGTTACAAGTAGTCAAGATACACCAAAAAAAGTGTTAAGAGAGCACATATAACTTAAAAAATAAACAAAGCCTTCAGCAGCTAAGGATAATTGTGTAGGCAGATGAAGATCGATGGTAAATCCCACAGTACTGAAGTAGTAATTAAAAATAAACAAGCAGGAGATAAAAATAGAACTTAAGCAAAATATTTTCCCATAAGGGTTATACAGTAGTCAAGCACCCTATCAAAAACAGCAGGAGAACAACAAATTTCTTGCTATTTTAAGTAAGATGAGATTAATTTCTTTCCAGAAATCAGGCTGCAACCTCCAATAAAGCCAGTTATCAAAACCAGACTAAATCCCAAATTGAGATTTGTAAACACTCAGGATCATTGGAAAAATTCAGAGATAGCCTGCCTTGGATTTTGCAAAACTTGTTGGTATGACCCCTGCCATGTACACCAGTCACACCCTCCTCTGTCACCTAAACCACCAGGAGGAACATGGTACTAAACACCTTAACCCACCTCCTGTGCCTTGGATAGTTAATGCTAAACCAAAATGTAAGCTCAAGTACCTTCTACTTGAAGGACAGTCCCTGGAAAATGAGAGAGGGTATATATCAGGGTCATCTGCAATAAACTCGAACAAGCTGGAAGCCTTGCTTTCATTTTCTCTTTTTCCGTATTTGGAGAAGTGCAGTGATCATGAACAGGTGATGCAAGAACTCAGTCATTAATGTAACTGACATAAAAATATGAAGCTGCAAAAAGACACTCCAGCACAGTCCATTAATGACCCTTGTCTTTGTATTTTGCCTTTTGAGAGTAGACTCAGTTTAATTTCAAGTTCAGAAAGACCACAAAGAGGATAAAACAATAAGGAAAAATAGTTTGCTTTTCACTTTTATGTATGATTTCTGATACTTCATTACAGACACAACGCTCAGTACAGCTGTCATTGGCTCTGCACAGCTATTTAGAGCCTTAAAAGATCATAACTTGTAGCTAAGTTTATAAAGGAAGGTGTCTTGTTTCTTCACTTGAGAAACTACACATCACATCCAAAAATCATGCTTAAATGTGGAGAGGTACAGTTAGTAACACCTATGGTAGCCACCACTTAGGCCATTTTGCTCTATCTACATTAATACTACTATTTTTCCAGTTACGCTATAGTTCTTACTGTTCCATATCTCAAGGGTAAATCTGACTCCGCAGGAAATATCCCTGTTAAACAGCTGCATTAAAACACTTCTTCTCAGTCACTGCAGATGCACCATTAATTCGATTTTATATATTAATAGTATATTTTCTTTCTGGACACTCTCTAAGTTACACATAAAATCCACAACAGGTCTGAGGTGGAGTGCGAACAGCAACAGAGAGCTCTGGAGCAAAATAAAAAGACATTTAGGGCAGCAACAGCAGAGTCAACTGCAATTTGCAACTGAGCACCTTAATATCCAGAGTTTTCATGTTCTGGTCTGAAAAATCTGCTCAATATATGCAGCTTCCCTTTAATAAGATCAGGGCTCTGAAATGAGCCAAACCTACCCGCTGCTTAGCTGGCACTGAATTTGCTAAACTGGTTTTCAGACTCATACCCACTAACAGAGTCTTGAAAAGTGCAAACCGTCCCGAAGTCAATGAGGGCAGGAACACTGAAATCTTATTCCCTAATTGCACAGAACATGGGGGAATTTGCATCCAATCATTTCTCTATCAACGATAGGAGTAGTTCTTCACAACCGCTTTAACAATAAGTACTTTGTGCTTTTTTTCATTATTATTAGAAATAATGTTCTCCAATTCTTCTAAAACTACTTTGACCAAAAATGGATTTGTGATTGCAAAATGGGGGGTAATGAGAATTGTTTTGTCCTAAATATGAAAAAGTACCAGCGATCAAGCACAAATTGTTTTGGAATTGATGGGGGGTGGCTTTGCATAAGTATTGCCAAAAAGCCCAATCACCAGTGTTACAAAGGGCCAGCTGGTGAGCTCGGGGGCGGCATTTCTCAGGAAGGCTCAGTGCTCTGCTGCAGCTCACGGCAGTCCTGTCGTCGGTGAAGCTCTGTTGGATTTTAGGTACGGCATTAGACCATGATGCCGGAGCCCAGAGGGAGGTAAAAAAGTATTTAAAGAATTTAGAGGTGTTTAGGTGTTTAGGAACTGATTTAATTCAGCTTACTTTTAGTCCTCAGGGACTATGTGACACCACATTCCCCATCTCTTGGGGAAACTTAGTGTAGAGAGGTGGTATCCCATTGGAAGAGCATGCAATGATCAAAACAACTCAAAATTAGAGGCTAGACCTGTGATGCTGAATGTTGTGTTGTTTGTTGGGTTTTTTTAAACAGACACCAAGTTTTAACTGCCACAAATTTTGACTTTTTCAAAGTGTTAATATAGGATAATTATAAAGCAACTGGAATTAATGGTAATACCCAAGTACATCCTGGAACATGAAACAATGGTAAAAGAAATCTTGGGCTCTGGAAGGTAAATCAACCTATAGAATGAGGAGAAACTAATGCTGGTTATGTTGCAGCTTACTGCAGAACTTGCTGCATCTCCTCACTGTGTATATCGGGTTCTTCAAGAACCAGGACAACAGCTGATCAAAGATATAGCTATTTCTGTGTCCTGTGAATGACAATGGTCCACAGAAACACTGTGTTATATAAGTATGTCCAGTAAGTTATAGGCTAAGTCACTTGGATACATGAATTGAGTTTTCTCTCTAGCTTGGAGAAAATCAAAAACTCAAATCAGTGAGCAGGTGGGATACACTTTTATTTCTTATCATACAATTCTGTCATTTTACCCTCGGTTATTTAAGTTACTAAGAAGATTCAAAACATGCATGGAAAAAATACTGCACCAATCCACATCATGCAATTGCTCATGTCAGATACCTTGTCTGAATTAACATTTTCTAGCCCAAAAGCACCACTTTAAACCTCAGTGTAAGATTTTTCTGTAATCTTTATAATACACCTGTATCCTTGTCAAAGTATGCAGCTATGTATGAACTTGGCAACATAAAAAAATTGAAGTAACATAGGGCTGTGTTAAATTATGCATAATACAAGAGCAAGTGGCAGATGGTATAGTAGAATATGCTGAGATACTGGTATTTATACAATAAGCATTAAAATAAATGTGTCTAGATAAACGGGGTTATTTGCAGGTATGACGCACCTAACACTGAAATAAATGCTTATTTTCAGGTTGCATGCATCATGCACAGGTTATTTTAGAGGCTGCATCTGTCAGATTGCAAGATTGATGTGACACAGAAATGCAGACACTAGTAAAGAGAGCTCACAGCAACATGTAAAGGAGAGGGAGATGAGTGTGAAGAGACAAAGGCTTCATAGAACAACAGCATGGCACCAAAAAAAAAAAAAAAGCTGTCTTGACATCAGGAAAAACAGGAGGGACAAAGGGAGGTGGCTAAATGCTTCAAAATACTTGAAAAATGAGATCAGGAAGTTAAAAGGGACTTGGAGGGGGCGGGAGGAAGATTGCAATGTATAAAAGCAGCTGTTATGGACTGTGACAGCCACCTAAGAGAGAGGAAACAACCTAAAGCTCGCATTTCACATTTCCCTCCTGATTTGATCACTCAAAGATAGAAAATGTTCTAACAAAACAGACCAGTGTCCACCTCCCCCAGCACTCTTCAAAAGTCTGTTTGGGTTTGCACTAATATCCTGGTACTGAAGTGAGCAGCTCACGTGTGTGTCCCTTCCACTGTCTTAATAAAAAGGATGCATATCAAAAATCCAGTGTAAACAGCAGGGCATAACATTGCCTTAAACTATCCTGGCAACACTTCCCAGGGTATATCAACAGATTTTTGACCTTAGAATCTGTTGCCTGTGTTCCTCTGGTTATTAAAGAGGATGAAGATGGACTCACAAAAAAAACTCCCACTTTTTTGAGACAAGCTTTGGGAGCAGAGATGCAGGAGAAGAAAGGAAGGAGGTGGGTCACATTATATTCTGCTGGGTTTTACTTGTAAGAAATTCAGATAATCACATCGAAATAAAAGGAAGTGTTTGAGGAGAGTGACAGGTGGTGAAAACTTGGTGGGGAGAACAGCAAGACTTGGATCACAGAATAATGATGATGCAGGAAGAATGCAAATATCACAGCTTCGGCATGGGAAGGGAAAATTCCCCTCTGCAGTGCTTCAGACACACTAACAGCCCTGCATGTTTGAACAGTTGTCCAGCCTTTCATCACTTCGTGATAATGCCATTGCTTAGTTTACCAGGCATGTAGCTCAGTACCCTTTGGGTACTAAGAGGGGTGAAGTGTCTGTGCACAAATTAAGCATTTTTTTTTCCTTTAAAAATATCAGAAATAAAATGAATTTAAAGTCTCATTCCACTGGTGCATTTAGAAACTCCTCAAATAGTCTATTTCAATTCCACAGCAATTCTATAAAACAAAATGAATAGCACAAATCCAGCAAATATATCTCCTGCCAAGATGAGCTCTCCTGTTTTAAAATCTTTTATAGCGTCTAATGTATTTATTTGCATCAAGAGGGCATTATGCCAGTTAACATCTGTGTTCTCTAGAGCTGGTAATTCTGCCTACCATAACTACTCATCAATTCTGCATGAAAATACACAACTGCCTTTCCACTATAGATTCTGTATGCTACTCAATTTTTCCCCATGCACATTTAAAGAAATGTTGGGAGAAATACTTCTGCATAAAGAGATAGAGACAGGAAAAAAATGATTCGAATGTCTTTGGGTCCCCCACCCTCACCTGGGGATGTTGTTTATGGACCTTCAGCTTCAGATCAGATATTCCAATCTTAAAAAAAAATTAAGGTCAATTCTTCTGCTAAGATAAATTGATGTAGCTTCCTCAAAACATACAGAAAATTTCCCAGATGTCTGTCAGCTAAAGATTTGGTCCTAAAACCCCGAGGCAGGTTACAGCATGTAAATTAAATAAATGCACATATCCTTTAATGTGTATTTAATGATCTCAACTAACAATAAAAGCAGGTGTCTCCCCCTGAAAGATAGACATAAATTTTACCAGAAGGAAGGAATTTTCCCAATTTTAAACAGCTTGAAAAACTAGATGCCAGAACTGTAAACACATTTAACATCTCTCCAAATTTAGGTGCCCAAATACATTTCAGTACCTAGCATTAAGTGACCAGGAAAGAAAGCTAACCTTTTCCTGTGAGAAATCATAAAGGAGAATCAAAGTCATAGGAGACAAAGAGAGGAACTGAGATCTGGGCCAAGATTCTGAGCAACTGGGTGGATCAAAGGTAAGTCAAGTGCTGAGCACCATTATGTAATCCATTATAATGAAATGAAAGAGCCAATTTTGTTTCCAGCATCATCACCACAAACTTTCCTTCCTCCTGCCAGCCTGACCAACCCCAGGGTGCAATTGTACAACATTGTTAACCGGCAACATCCTTACAGTTTGCAAGCTAAATCTTTTCCTACAGCACCTAAATCTCTGACTCTCAGCCCTAAAATTCAGTTATTGCGATGACTGGTTTGTCAATGTCTATATCCTCTGGACCTGGTTTTATGAGAAAAAGTCGTGCTTGTAGCAGCACACCCTCTATAAAGAATTACACTGCCGTTAGAAATCTATCCAGGAACTCTATTTCTATGCATGCAGCCATTAAATGGAACCTGCTAGTCCAACAGCACAGTCTGGTGACAATCCTACTAGTTAGTGAACTATCTGTTGCCTAAATGACAGGTAGTTCATAACGGCCACTTACAGGTGGCCTGTGGAGTATTAGCAGAAGGGTGACTGACCACTTTCCACCGCTGCATTCAGTGTTTGCAGCGTACATTTTACTGTCCAAATGCTTCCCCAAGACCCTTTATGGCTGCATGGTTGGGATCTGTGCTGTAGTTTCTGTGTAGCTTCAACTGCAGAAGAAAACAGCTATATAACACTTCAGCAATCAGAACGAGAGATTTCAGTGGAAGTGCTGTGTGCTCTGAACATCCAGAGAAGAAGAAACATCTTAGAATGATGAGGTCAACAACATACCCAGCTTCTCATCAAGAAAACACATAACACTTTTTACTGCTTCAAGAGGTTTGTGACCCAAATTACAGTTCCTATATTATTGTCAAACACAGTACTCAGGTTCTCAGTTTATTAGTTAGAGGCAGTCATTTTATTTATCTATCGCAGTTACTGGTTTTTCTTTTCTCCTTCAGACTTCTCTTCGGCTCAGTGTTTTCTCTGGAAATTGTTCATATTTTGGACAAGGAAACAGATTTATTTTCTGTGATATGCTTTCAATTGGCGATATCAGAAAACAAGTAGAAGAATGGGATATACGTTTCAGGTTATGTGTAGGAGCCAATTTTCTAGGATTAATGTCTCAATTAAATAGAAGTATAACTTCAATATTCTTTTTAAAAATGTGTGTATCAAACCACACTGTCTTTCTCCTTCCTGGCAAATGCTTTAGTTATTTTACAGACCAGTGAAGTTTTGAGAGTCAGGCCTTTTTTCTATCTCAATCACAACAGGGTAGATTTAATTTTCAAGCTTGTATACATACAGATTTCTTGCAGGAAGATTTATGGCAGTTCAACTTCAGTCAATACCTTAGTTAAAGAAACAACAGTGCTTTCACACTAGCGATGCCTGTAAACTACTCTTTACCTCACTGTTCAGATTATTAACTCAATTCATCCTTCTGTCTAGAAATCACCACCTTATCGAGAGTCTTCATAGATGGTTCTCCAACACAGAGGGCTAAGGGGGAACCGTTCAGCCAGGATAGCTTTTGCCTTCCTAGTCACAACATAAATACTGAAAATGGTTCCAATTTGGTTTCATGCATTTAAAACACGAAATGCTGCACTTCTACATTTACCACAAAAAGGCTTATGTTGAGGTTTTTTGGGTTCTCACTGCATGATACAAGTATCAAATGCTAATGAGAAAATTCCAAGTAGCTGAGAAATCCTTTCTTTTTTTTTTCCTCACTCTTTTAGACACTGAACTATAGCAGTCAGACTTTTTTTCTTTTTAAATAAAAATTAAAAACATTGTACTGTTGCTGTGTATTCCAGCACAAATATAGCAGCAGCCAGAATGAAGAAACCACATACTAAACTTATGTGATTCTAAGATATTCTCCCACACAGCTGAGTCACGGTCATTAGTCTAAACATATTGTGATTAATGTCAGTAGCAAGTAAAATTATTCTTCTCAGCCAGGATGCTTTGACTCCACCCATAGTTTTTTCCAGTTATCCCAGACTTAAATGCAAAGAGAAATGGTCTAGTCAGAGACATCTTTTTAGTTCTGATACTTCTGTATAAGGAAGTGCTCTAATATTTTTTTTTGGCAGGGGCTAGTGCCTCCTAATCAACAGACTTCTTCACAACATAGGCAGCAACAATAGACACTGTCATTTCCTCTAGAACTGGAACACAAATGCCCTCAATATGTTTGATATTCTGCCTCAGAACTCTGAATTCTCCAGGTTGTCCCTAAACACAAAAGTTCCATGGTTCATCTTATAATTAAACATTCCAGTGCTGCAGCTTATTGTTTGAATGGAAATGAAGGATTCTGATTTTCTTTTGAATGCTACTTTTTTTTTTTTAAAACACTTTTTGTTGTTGAGCAAACTGAGGTATATTCCTGGCTACCACACTACAAACAATTCAATTCAGCAGATGCTGCACCTGTCACTGTTTTGTGTGTCTCCACAGAAGGACGGAGAATTGCATCAGTGCAAACATCTCTGTTGATCTGCTTCCATCATCAATGCCTCCTTTACAGTTTATGCTGGCATCCATCAATTCTCACTGTGTTCACACCAGATGATATAGAACTACTACACATTCCAAATTCTGGCCACAGTGTGAGTAATTCAAGCTTAAATTGTTTATTTCTCAAACTTCACACTCCAACATCCAGGAAAAAATATAATTCAAAAATTTGCATTGTAGTTATATTACTCTATTAGGAAATCAAGGAAGGTTTTCATGCATACATGTACATGAAGATCATGTATTCTACCAAAAGCAACACAGTGTGATAGAGGTTCATTGTGCTTTAGTGAAAAGGTCATTAGATATTTGAAATAGCAATTACCTGCATCTATTCACTGTCCCCTCTGACATCCTTAATAAGGGATTTCTCCTTTGTAATGCCTCTTAGTGTCTTTCGCAGACATTGTAACAAGCAATGCAGAAACTTAATTTTTTCCATTATTTTTACGTTTTGAAATAAATTATTACATAACACTTTGGGAGGGGTGTCATCTTTTATAACTTTTGAACAGGAAAGTGCTTTGCCTAGTACCAAAAATATTGACAAATATTGTTAGCCTTCTCTGTAAAGGGCTATTCATTAAACCCTAGAGCACTACAGTGACTTAAAATATCCATTGCTAACTTCTGTATTTTAGAGGTAGGAGGTGGTGGCAAGGTGCCAAAAGAGCTGTCCAAGACATAGATATTGCATGATGCTCAGGCCTTGATCAGTTGTTTCATAAAAACAAGATCAGACTATGAAGAGCAGCAGCACTAGCCTAGCTGCATTTAGCTTTTTTTTTTGTGCCTGAGAAGACACTCAATATCAAGTTTAATCATTCAGAATTGTCAAACCCAGGGTTCCTTTATAAAAAGTCCCCTCACTGAAGGTATATAGAATGTTTTTAAAATTGAAGTCTTTCTACTTCACATTTCAAACGCCTTTTGCTTTCCCTTCTTTGTACCTTTAGTATAAGCTAAAAATATTTTTAATAGTGATTGCCATGGCAATAAGTAAGCTAAGCTCTCAATATTTGAACTTCCAACTAATGCTTGACAGTTCAATGTTGTGCATTGACTCTGATTTATTTATTACATCCAGTTTAACACATCAAACTCCACACAACACTGAGGTTCATCATGGCTCCACACAAGGCAGCAGTGGGGAATTTGGTTACAGCTTGGAAAGGAACAAGGACGTGCAAAGTGTAAATAATTTCTTGGAAGCATCAGTGCTATACTTTAATGTGGGAACACAGCCATAATAGCTTCTGCTTTCAGCCGGGGGACTGAGGAGTGGATATGGAGGAGTTGCTCTGTGTTCTTTTTGTGGGCACCTTTACCTAATCCTACTGTTTTGCCTTTTTCTTCAGCATAAAGCCTGTTTTACCTGAGTTTTTGCAGAGGCAATAAATCCAGTCCTGAGTGAAGAGGCACAAGTCTTCGGAAATGAACTTGAATGTACCGAGAGTGCCTCCATGTTTTGGTGAGATATCAAGAAAATGAATTTCCATTGATATCAAAAGAAAACTGTTATTGATAAGGCATTAGAAGCAGTTTTATTATCTCTGCTTTGTTTCTAGTAAAGAAATATGGTATTTCACATCTTATCACTCTGGAATTTGGTATATGCTTGATTACAGAGGACATAAAAGATGGGTGATCAAGAAAACTTCCAACAGTTGTTCCTCCTTGACTTGCAATATAAAGGGCAAGGAGACTGATTTTATAGACCCTAAAATATAAAAAGTACTCAAAATCCAATATACAGCTTTTCGTTGTTGTTTGCTTCAATAAATCTACATTTTATCTTCTCTGCAGGGCACAAGTTTATCTTCCAAACAACATCCATTTTGAAGATACACTCATCAGCACTGCAGCATAGGTTTGAGCAGTGCTGCAGGATTTCTGACTCCTATGGAGCAGAAGTAGCAGAATAATACCAAGATCACAGCTCAGAACATAAGTACAGCAGAAGATATTTACCCTCACCTTCTGTAACAGACAGTGCTTTGGTATACAAGCTGCACTGTTAGAAAATGCATAGCCTTAATCAAATCTGTAAGAAAAATATCAGTATCACGCAGGTACATATTCATGACGCATACCAGTTGCAGGCACGTATGCCTGATTCTAAAACTACAGAGCTAGTCACCTGTAATTTATAGTTTTTTACCAACTCATAATTTTGCATCTCTGGATCTTTCCTCAAATCAAAACTGTAGCTCATCATACTACACATTACCACTAGGACCCATTACCACAGCTTGATCCTTCATTAAGGTATCGATATTCATCCCAGCCCTCTTTGCTCCAGAATCCCCCATTAAATTACTGCTGTAATTGTCTGCTGTCACTGACAGATCGGTAAGTGCATGTGCCTAGTCCACAGCAGCAACCAAAGGTACTTGCTTCAGTGCAGATCTAAATGTTCTTTCTTTATGCTTAATAAATGGTCATAAATCACTGCTTCAGCACAGTCATCTCCAAGTGATAGGGAATTTTATTTTTTTTCCAAGTTGTGATTCACACTTTTACCTGCCACTGGCCTAATTTAAAAGCTATGGTCCTTCCTACTTTCCAATCCCTATCAATATTCTAAGACTGGTAATACTCACAATAGGTGTTTCTCTTAAAATAGAAGGACTTCAAGTGGCTGTCCATCTTTTGAGTGTCTGCGAATCATTTTTATTTTGATGGACATCCAAGAATGAGGAAAGGGATTGGCATTGACACACTGAAGTTAAAAGGCTGAATTCTCTAAGTTTCCTCGTAGATAACGCTGTTACTTTCACCCAGGCTAAGCCTCACTCTCCATTGCCTGTAGAACAAGACCAACCCAAAACAACAGACAGCAATGTCATCGTCCTGCACATGCTTAAAAGTGACATTGCCTCCAACCACACAATATTCCTTTTATTCAGTTTTGATTGGTTTATACTAGATCAGAGACTTGAACTGTGCTAAAGTGGTTTACAGTTCTAGCTAAGTTAAGAACTGACATTTTAATGGCACATTTGAGGAATTTATGTAGACAAGTCATATGACCCTAACGTGATAGCTTAAATGTAGCCCAGAGTAATTCAGCCCAGACCCAAGAGGCCAGGCAAAATCGTAACTTTTTAGTCTTTGAGCTGTTAAAATTCAGCTGGACTGTGAAGTTGACAGCTGTTTACTGTAAGGTTACCTCCTGCCTGTCAAATAATAGGGCTGCTATTAGCACCCTTCCACCCTCTTAGTTGAGAAAAGTCTTCCTCATAGTCAGAACGGAGTTAAAACGTTACATTCCTCAAGCTGGAAAGGTGCATGTCTTTAAACAGTTTTAAGCAAGACTGAGCTGGTCCATTACCTTACTTCAGTTCTTTTCAAAGTAAATGTTATCACAACATTTGAGTGGAATATAAGTGCCATACTAGCCTTCAACCTTGTAACACTAGGAGACCCACAAGAAGATAAAGGGTAATAGCACAAGCTCTTCCAGATCCTCCCAGCTCACATCCTTCTCGGGGTGCCCATATTTCCATGGGAAGAAGAGTAGGCTTCCTGCCTTTCTCCCTTAGCTATAAATGAAAAGTAACACTTTGTCCTCTGTCACATGGGAAAAAAACCCCATTATTTTGTATCACCAGTTGCCAAGAAGATGCGTATTAATGACAGAAAACTATGAATGTCATGTTGAGGTTGAGAAACAGTGCAGAAAAGTCAGCAAAATCCTCTCATTAGAGCACCAAGCCCTCTTTCTTATAATTTTGTACTTCTGTGGTTTACTGTTTCTAAAACCACTCTCAAGACTGTTGAAGACATTTTGCATTACAGCAGTATTAGCTAAAAAAAGGGTAGGGAATGCAACAACTCTTGCTTTCTGGCTTCCTAACTCTCACATGTGCTCTCTACCACAAGCCCATGAATTTTCACTCCCAATGAAAAAAGCTGATGCGTCTCGTCAAAGAGAACAGACCCTCCTCATTTCCCCTCGTAGCCAGAAACACATGCTCGAAGGTGCAATTTTGAACCACTCAGGACACATACGAACAACTGAAATTTTTCACTTTTCAGGCACTCTCCCTCTAGAAGATTACATAAACAGAAATAACCCTACAACTGTTTTCTCTTGTTATATTTTAAAGAAAAAAAAAGATATCAAACAATTTACCTTAAAAACAGAGTAGGTACCTACCTTCAACAGCAGAGCTGGGCTTCTGATCCTCACAAGGAGAGCTGCCAGTCCACCACCCCAGCTGACTCAAGTGCTCAACCTTAAGAAAGGGTGGAGTCTTCAAACACCTCTCCTTTTAGCATTTTCTGCTAATTAGCTCTAAGTAGCTCTTCAATGCACTTGCCTTGCTTGGGTCTTAGGCTCTATGTAAGAGACCCCAGGTCTCAAACTTAGTGTGGGAGTTGGCTGTGGTGAGCAGCAACTGCTGTGTGGGTGTTTCAGGAACTGATTGGGAGTGTTTACTTATACTTGTAGTTTTCAAGTCATTTGATACTTTTGAAAAATCTTATCTAAGTGCTTCGAACAACACCAAATGTCAGCAAATCCGGAATGCAATTAAGATACTCCTTGCGAACATGAAAAGCCCTTTCCTGGGTGGGTCATTAGGGAAGTGTTTCCACCTCAAAATTAGCTGCAGAGCGGGTATTTGTACAGTCATATCGTGGAGGCACCAAGCCCAGGCTTATGGTGGAGCTAGTGCAGCTTTAGCTCCAGAGGCTCCAGAGGAGCTTGCTGATGACAGCATCTCGCTCCATATTTTCCAGTGGATTTTGATAATCTGGGCCGGTACTGCTCTTCTCTTCAGCATCCACCAACGGTCCATTGTTGTGTTCCCCAAAAAAAGCAAATCGCATCCTCCATGGGCATTAGGATCAATTGCAATTCCCATTTATTTTCCTTGTCTTACTAGTCATTATTTATTGTGCCTTGCTTGGCTTTTGTGTTGTTAGTTCCTCTGTTTTCCACCATTAAGATGGATGTGGAATTCTTTGCAAATGGGACTGTTCAACAGATGGCTATTCAGTTCATGCTCTATTGGATTGATAGTCTGGTCTTTTTATAATCAGATTTTTCTGGTGCTTTGTATTATTTTAATGATACCTTATTAATGGATTGGGCTAAACAAATAAGGCTTTCCTCAAGTGTAACTACTTTAACAGTTAAGAGCATGTCTTGTACAACAGTAGCTAAAACTATTCTGGCCTGAAAAAAACATCTTCAGACTGTCCTTGTGCATGTGCAGGAAATTGTTTTGGATGCCATTATTTTCAAACACTTAATTCATTTTCTTCAAACCAAGATTCTTTTCTTCCCCTAATGAGCATTATAAAACCTGTCAGGTCTGAGGCTTCTATCTTTAGTCATTTTTTGGAATTATGCAAGTCCAGAATTTAAACTAGAACATATGGAGGCTCCTTGACTCAGTTCAAAAATGGCAGAACTAATTCCATAGAAAGATTTCTCAGAAAAAGCTGACTTTGAAGCCAAGTGGATCATGGAAAATTTTAGCAAAAAGTGTATTTTGAGAAGGTATGAGTTGCTTAAAATGCTGTGTTGCATCTTAACTTTAGCATTTGGTATCAGGAATGCTATAATAACATTATAATTATCTGTAATATCAGAGAATTTTCTGTTCATCCTACTTAAAGGTAATGCAGTGTGAGTCACTAAAAATTATGAAACTGAATTGCCATTTTAATTTCAGGATATCATTAACTGAACTTGCACGACCCAGATATACCTAGCTAGGAAGCAAGTATTCTTATAAATATATATATATATGTTTATATACATGTATGCATTCACACAGACCCTTGGAAAAATAGCCTCAGTAAAATTTAACATCCCCAGTCTTTTGGGTAGTATGGTGCTGGACACTGAGATGAAGTTACTCGGTGATGATTCTCTTCCCATCTGTTATTTCTCTTTCTGATTCTTGGCAGTTTTTCCAGCTGACAACTCGGCGGTGAAGGTCTGAATCCAGCGATCTGAGTGGGTGATATCTATCAATCTCGTACCACATGTACGCAACATTGCTAGGCAACAGGTAGCAGCATGACACCCACATTCTGCAATTTCCTTTTGGTGACTGAGACTTTTACTATATTAATTATACTGAACTTTATTTCGTGTATTTCAGGCATTAACTTCTATGGAAAATATTTTTTAAAACTCTTTGAGCTATGATTACTTTCTGTTGCGTATTGAATGAACCAAATATTGGCAACTGATAAAGTCATAATTCTAACAATTGCTGGGTATGAATGTGGTGCACGAAGCCTTCTAAAATTGCAGATAAGTGGGATATCAGATTATTCTGTCGAAGATAACTGCTACAAGGGAAAAATTTTGCAAGGACTTCAAAACATAAAAGACATAAAAACATAAAGTGTGGAGATAACTAGGTAGGAAGTTCCTTTTTTCTCTACTTGCTTTCTCTACTCTATTTTTTTGCTGGCTTCTCTTTTTCAGTGGTTAGGATGCTACAGAGGGACTAAGCTACAGATTTACTTTCATGCCCCATCACAGACTTTTTGTGTGACCACAGGCAGATGAGGCTATGTTTTACTACAGAGAGAAGGCAAGGGAGCTGCACTCACTTTACTTCTCTGGAATTAGCCTAGCTTAGGAAAAATAGCCAGCCCTTCAGTGTTATTACACCCTTGCAGGTAATGCATTTTTCGATGGATCTGGGATTTCTCAAAGATGTATTCAACAGTTATTTAAGCTGCAATAAACTGGGTCATTCTGCACATTTAATTTTGAAATAATTTGCCTGTCCTTTCTGAATACACAAAGGAAATCCCCGAAATGTACTCAAATGGAGCTAGTCTATTTGTTGTAAAGTGCTTGTGTTAGCCACTGATGAGTAATAGTAAGTTCAGACTTAGTTCACACCCTTTGAGAAACAAGCCAAATCAAATTAACAGCAGCAGCGCACTCATCTTCAAAGTTTCGCCAGCAGACAGAACATTACTTGGAGCAGCCCTTGAATTACAACCCAAACTATCTTTGCAGCAAGACAAGGCTCTTTGAAGGTAAATTCAATCATGAAGGATCACGAGCTATCAAATTACTATTACTTGGTTTCTATGTCTTGGCTAAACATGAGTAATTCAGTGCGCCAGTATCGTTTATGAGAACTTGAACGTAACCATATTCATCTCAGGCTTCGAGTTCCCACCTGTATCACTTTATCTCCCACAGTGTGTGTGAGCTGCTTGTAACCTATGTGTGCAGGTACACAGTACCTCGATACGTGCAAACATCATATCAAGGCAGAGAGTTCCTTAACTAACAGTTTAATTTCTGCTATATGATGATGAATGGAAAAAGGGAAGAACGCTCCAAATCTTTATGTAATTTTTCATCACCAAGCCAAGTACACTTACATACTGTATTTTCTAAGGCAACTCTTTTTATAAATGAAGTCTCTTTTAAGTGGGTCCATGGGATATAGTCTCAGCGTCATTTATTCTATAGGCATGACCGACAATTGTCTCAGAGATATTTGCTGCTGTTACTCACCAGGTTTTATGTTCAGGTTGTAGCTATGACTGGAATGTACTTTCGGTACAGAGATTTTATGTATATATACAAAGGGAATGACTTCAAGAATTTGAAATGCATGAAGAGTCACTATCCCTGGAGATGTTTCAAAAGTGTGTAGATGTGACATTTCAGGACATGGTTCAGCAGTCATGGTAGTGTTGGGTTGATGGTTGGACTTGGTGATCTTAGAGGTCTTTTCCAATATTAATTATTCTATGATTCTATGATTTTCTTCTTTTCTCCTGCAGCTGTCCTCTCCTGACGTTGGCCGAACACTGCAAAGGGAAGCAAATTCCAAACCTGAGCAGTAGATTTAAACCAGATAGGAAAACTGTTGCACTGAGCTTCAAGGTAAATCAGGAGGAAAAGAAGGGAACAGTTGCTTCAGAAGACATTTTTCCTCTCCATTTAGACTTAAAAATCGATGTTTGGATAGTACCAGATGGGTAGATTTGTTTGAATACATCCACCTGGACGAAAGGTGGGCTCCAGAAGGAAAGTCCAAGTGGACATACAGTTTCTAATTCAGAGCTGCAGGTCAGGACACAGTGAGTATCTCCCTTGCAAGACAGCAGCCTGGAGGAGGTGTTGTGTCAGATACCTGTTGCACATCCAGCTGTGATGAATGGGGTTGGAGAACAAGCTCTTCAGTCATCAAGCACCTTTTTAACACTGGCCCAGGGGAAAAAGTGCAGGCTGACAATTACACATAAAAATCTGGATGGGTTTTTGATTAGTTTGTTCCCTGTTGCTGCATATTTTTGTGCCAGACATGAGCCCAGTAAGAGCAGAAACACCTGCCATGTTGCGAGTATCTGTTGGTAGTCAAACAGGAGCATGACTCTGAGAGTCAGAATTTATCATGGAAAAATACTGTTGTTTGAGCAACAGGGTGGTTTTAGTTTCCCTGTTAGTATTTGGATTTTTGTAATTTCTGCTAAGAATTCAGCAGGCAACATCAAAAGCTTTAGTTTGGGGAATTCATAAGCAGGGATATGATTAATACAATTTCAGATGTACTTGTAGGAGATGCAGAACTTGCTGTGGGAACTGATAATTTAATTAGATTCTGCTTTATGTGATTCATATACCTAATATTCTGAGTACGATATTAAAAAATAAATACGACTTGATTTTTCAGAGAGCATTGCATTGTTCTGCTATACAAGGAAACATTTGATTACATGGAAGGCACAGCTGTGATTGGCTGTAAAAAGTAGCACCTTATTGTACTGTGAAATAGCTTTCAAATACAGCTAAAGAAAACAGGCTCCATATACATAAATATATAAAATCCCAAGGGGAAAATTAACACCATATTTGGGAACTTTATGTTGAATCTCACAAATCATATGAAGTCATGAATACTGATAGCTTAAACAGAAAAAATATTCTTCATAAACTATTTATAATATACATTTCTTAAAATGTTAACTTTCAGTTTTACACCAAGATTTAATGCAACTGGCATGAGACTTTTAAGTAAAGTCTCCCTCCTATCTCTAGGCTACATACTGTGATCAACAGAAGTGCTGGCTTTGTTATTGTCATAGACACGATGCAGCTGTAATTCTGTGGTAGTCAATGAAATTACACCCGTGACAGTACAAGAATCAGGCCCACATTTATTGAGTAGAATAAATGTTTATTTATAGGTTCAGGAGATGCTTAATACATATCTCAATGTATTTGATATACAGGAAAAACCAGTTTTCTCCTGGACTGACTGCATAATTTAAAATGTATATGCCCTGGGTATCTCTAAAATCTAATGTAAAACAAGTTTGCAGTATTTGTGGATACTATGGAGGTCAAAAAGATTTTATATAGCTTTTTTCTGTATTTAAACAGTGCTTTAGTGATCAAACTCTACAGATTGTTAAAACCCTGTGGCTACCTGCAACTAAGCAAAACTCATACAATTTACAAGAAATACAGTGGCAGAGCATCATAAATCTGGGTATATTTAAATTTAAGACTTGAAGATCCAAGAAGAAAGAATTCTTTGGCAGAAGAGACAATATTTGTACAGATTTTTCTATACCAAACTAAGATCACTCCCCTTCCAGGTGCCTCTAGTAAGCACAAAGAATGTTATGTGTGCCACCTATTGCAAACAGGTAGTAATATTTCTTACAGTCTTTTAAGACTCCAATCTGGGGTGTCTGCAGAGCCCTGGCTCCTGGTTTTTGTGCCAGGGAAGAAAGAGAATTGCAGCAGGTAAGCGATAAAACCACACGGGTAAAGAATCAGTTCTGCCCTGACTTGTGCAGCAGAGCACTGGGAGGGAGCTCTCACAGAGGCTGAAGCCAGGCTCCTGCTGCTACAGAATGACTTCACTCGGTTGTGAACCTGCCACGTACGAAGAAGCGAAGAGACCAGAACTACATCCTAAATGCACCCATTTCATGGAATTCCTCCTTCGTAAAGTGCCCATCGATGCTGCAGCAGGAATCTGCCCAAATAGGAATGGTTTCATGCCTCGGGAGAAGTGGACACAAGCGTGCAGTTGCAGAGAAGAAAAATAAAAAAGCACTGTGATAAAGCTGTCTCTCATGGTCCACATCAACTGAAAAGATTTCTACCAACAAGTGCCAGGATTTTTTATTTTATTAAAAGTTCAATGGGATTTAGTATGTTTATGTTCATGACTACTCTGTCTTTGTTTTCAATTTGCAGATAATCTAAGTCTCGAGAGCTATATGTTTATAAAATTTAAAACACCACAAGTATTTTGGCACTGAGAAGACATCAACATCCAAAGCAGCTTGGCTTTCATTTGCCCTGCATTTATTCCCATCCTTTACTCCTCACCAGAGTGGACAGAGAACGCGACCAGATTGTGGGTGACATTTTGCTTATGCACAGGACAGCTGACAATAAAAAAGGCAATATAGCTATGTATTGGGCATATGTGGATTTTTTTTCCCAGTGCTGTATGGTTGGTTCAGCTTCACAGAGTAATGATTTTCCATTTGCGTTTGAAAAGCTAGAATTATCTCGAAGCTGTTTAGCCATTAAATTTCCTCAGTACATATATGCATACACAGATAATATAACTAGCAGACAATGAAAAGAAGAGCACAGCTTGATTTCTTATTTCTTTTGTTGAATTGTTTCAGGTTCTCTTCTTGGAGGAAGATGTGTTTCTAATAGTTTCAGCTGGAATATACAAAGCTAATGATGTACATAGCTAATGTACAAAACAGATTTCCCATTACAAGGAGGTTTAGACAATAAGCATATAATGAGTCCACAAGTAATTTCTCACTGAAAGCTAATGGTTCCAGAGTCCTTGACCTAAGTGTGGGAATTTTTTGTCAAGATGTCCAAAGCCATCACAAGTACATAAATTGAAAAAGAGCATAACGACTACATCAATATGTCCAGAAAACTGTTCAGACTCCTGAATGCAATCTACAGTAAGATCAGCCAAGGTTATCACCAGATGTTTCTTGTTCCATATGCCACAACTTGATTGTATTGTAATTAATTCAGCTGAGAAGTCTCCACAAGAACTGTGTTTTCAGCACAATTTCAAGCTTGGTTTCAAATACCAGAAACCATTTCCAATTTCTTAAAACATCCTAGACAAATGTGAAACTGCAATTAAAGTATGCCAAAAAGTACTTATAAAAATTGCATTTAAAGAGCATTAAAGGAATATTCTCAAAATAGTTATGAATAAAGCTAGACCTTTTGGTGTTCAAAGACTTAGGCATGTATAGCACAAAGGCTTAAAGCATTATTCAGTAAACTATTTGCCCCAGACCACATTGCAAGCTCAGAGGAACAACAGAAATTTAAAGTCATGTTTCTGCTCCAAACCATACTGGTATACAACCAGTCAGCCATCCATAATGTGAATTTTAAAAAAAAAAAAAAATGTTTCCCAAGGTATTTTATAGCTCATCCTCCATTTTTTTTAATGGCACATCAGACTAAAGACCTACTACATTCTTGTTGTGAAGAAAGATGCTTTTAGTTATTTTAAGTTTGAGATCCATTTTAAAATGAATTTCATTAAAGTCAAATACTCACAGGCATGAAGTTAAGACATAAATAAAACATAATGTATTTTATTGTAATATGCCATATTTTGGTGCAATATTTGCAGAAAGAATACACTGAAATGCACTTCCAAACTATGTTAAACCTAACTCCGGACAATACAAGCCTGAGACAGAATGGCGTATGTTAAAAAATATGGTTCTGATTTTCAGAGGTGTTGACCACCAAAGCCTATATTTAACTTCAGGCAGAATTGTGTTGAGCATGTCTTAAAATTGAGTCCTAAATTAAAGATAAGTGTTTTTACCTGGGTAACATTCATTTAAGTACCACCCACAAATTATATAGTGATAGTTCTTCCCATAGGAAAATCGCCTTTTGGATTATTTTAAGATAAAAGCACAGACCAATGTCAGCCGTCTTACAAGCTGCATACTAATGCAAGGAGGGGAAGGAAGGATTTATTTGGAATCTTCTAATTGACCTCGGTGGAATTAGGCCTGGACCCATTAAAACATTTATGAAAAGCAGTTATGGAGCATGAATAGTACCCAATCTAAAACATTAATGTCTAGGTAATATTAAAAGTAATTTGTTTTAAAATAGTGGAGGGGGGG
>NW_009710710.1:0-5101 GCF_000703405.1 Apaloderma vittatum | reverse complement strand
CCAATAGTTCATTGCATAGTCCTGTAAAAAACCACCCCAGTTAAAGTCTGTGTCAGGATCTGGAGGCAGGAGGAAGAATTTATAAACTTGTCATCACTGTTGCCACAATAATCCTTGGTGCACCAGTCTGCGAAAGTACACTTACAACATTGAAGTAGATATAGGCACCGGTGTCAGCTGGGCCTTTGTACAGAGGGCTGTTCTCCCCAGTGACTGATTCCCACGTGCCGTGGAAGTCGTAAGTCATCACATGGAAGTAGTCCAGGTACCTGTGGAGAACATCGCTTGCGTCTATCTCCTGGCCTGGCCAGTCACCCAGACCTGACTGTTCCTCTCGTGCTGGCTGTTTACCCCAATACCCCACGGTCACGTCCCCACTTTCTGCAAGTCTAGTGTCTTCGAGTCCTTTTCTGAGCTGGCCTTGTATGTGCTGGAGCCAACTCTCTGCTCCAGAGGAGGGAAGCAGAGGTCACAGCAGTGTGGGAATTGCACTGGTATTCTGGTTACCAAGAGGTGATCCCAAATGGCTTGGAGTGGTGGAACCCGGCTGTCATTACGCTTCACTTTCTGAGGTGTCCCCTTCCCCCCCAGCCAAGCACCACTCTCAGGGCACTCTTGCCTTACACAGAGGAGTAGGGACCCCACATGCAAGGAGCTTGATTTCTGCCAGGTAGTGGCCCATTTCCCTGAAGTGCTCAGAGGATGACCCCTGAAGCTACAGAAGCGATACCTGAGGGTTTGCTACTCACTTTCCGAGCTCAGGAATCTCATAGCCAGACTGGATATTGGAAAGGCCAGCAGCAACAGCTGCGGTGATCATGAGACGGGGCTTGTTGACCTGTTTGGCTTCCTGCTCAAAGGCTTCCAGAATTTCCTGAGGGATGCCAAGGAATGGGACTCACCATAGGCTCTCTGGGCTGAGGCTTTGCAGCCAGAGCTGTGCAGAGCCAAAATGTGCGCTTGACCAAAATCTGTTTTCTCAGCCTACCTTAATCAGGACGGTAAAGAGACCCTTGTCCTGGGGTGTGCTGCCCCTGGAGCCAGGGTATTCCCAGTCAATGTCCAGCCCATCGAATTCATACTGGCGCAGGAATTTGATGACGGACTTGATGAAGGTCTGGCGGTTCTCGGGAGTGGAGACCATTGTGGAGAACCTGGGGTGGAGAGGAGGACAGAGTTAGGGGTTGGTTGGTGCCTCTTCCCTGCTCTCCCTGCTTTTCCAGGGAGTTGTTATGGGAAGGAGATATGGTTTAAACTTACTTGGCTGTCCCGAAATTCCATCCTCCAATTGCCAAGAGGGTCTTCAGGTTTTTGTTCCTGCAAATGAATGGGCACAAATGTATTTCACTACCAGGAATGCTTAGCCTTATCAATTTCTAGCATCACACAAGAGACAAACGCAAAGCACGACTTTTCTGCTTTTCTTTTTAAAAGTACGGGAGAGCTGCCTTTGGTGGCCACAATCTCTTGGTGCAAAACCCAAAAGGCAGGAAAGCAGCTGACTGTGTCACTGTGCACCCTCAGAGGATGCTGGCAGCTTGCCCTGCTGTGCCCTCCTTTTCCTCCCCGTCACTTTCTGCCTCCTGTCCTCAGCATCCCTCAACCGTGGGTCACGCTCCCGTTGTGCACAGAACAGGTGCAGAATAACGTGGCAGGACCTGCGGGGCAGAACAAGCGATGCCCTTTGCTCTCGGTACGTACTGGTTCTTCAAGCCGTTGAAGGATGCGTAGAGGGTCTCGTCGTCCCATTCGATGGTGGCGATCTCATTGTTGTTCATCCCAGCGAAGGCGTAGATCAGATGGTCGCACAGGCACGGGTCGATGTTGTCAGGCTTGTATTTTCCCAGGCCTGGCCTGTACTGGCCCCAGTTGGTGAAGTAACATGACAGCAGAAAGGCACTGCCTGCAGGGAAACAGAGGAGATGTGGTCAGGAGAGCAGAGAGGACAGGTCCCTGAAATGCAGAAGGAGCAGGTCCCTCGCCCATGAGGCCACGTTGCGGTCTAGAGCTGTCCCTCAAGTCACACAGGAGAGGGAACAGTGCCCTGGGCTGCGCTTGGGAGTCAGGAACTGCCTGAGGGGGTCATGTCAGCCCCGACTGGGCAGCAGGGAAAGGAGTGGAGAGAAAGTGAAGTGGGGTTGCTTATGGCTCTGCGGACTGGCTCTCCAAGGATAATCCCGGGTGTCTTTCCTTGCTACTTTCTTCCAGTAGATGATTTGATCTAGGAGCCTCTTGCACCCTTAAACTCATGAATCAGGGTGGTTCTGGGGGCTGGGTCTCTTCCCGAAAGGGAATCTTTCTCCTTTGCTGCCACGCAGGGAAGAGCAGCGGCAGAAGGGATCTCTGGGGAGGTGCCTGGAGGAGGAAGGCTCTTTGGGTGTTGGCTGTGCCGCCTATTTGAGCAGACTATATATGCCAGTGCTGAAAAGGGGTTGGTCGGGGTGTTTTCTGGAAGAAAGCACTTACCTATCTGGGCGTTTAGCAGGAGGACCAGACCTTTAAAGAAAAATACGGGGGATTATTCTTAGAACTGAGAACTAAAGGTAATGCCTGAACTGGCAGAAAGTCTCTGGTATATATCCTGTAATGCGGACAAGAAAATTGCTTCTCTCAGCAGGCCTGGGTTTGCTTATGTTCATGAGGATCTGGGTGAACCCAACATCACCTGTCTCCCGGGTCACAATTCATTCTGATCTAAGGAGGCACACGGAGGAGCTCATGGTCATTAACAGCTCAATATTCTGCTGCTTCTTTGAGCCAGGCTGAGGCAACAGCTGATCTTGGTGCCTCTAAGCAGAGCTGAAACAGCAGAAGCCTTTTGGACTGTTCTCAGTCTGCTGTGGAGACAGCAAAAGCCTCTCTATCAGAGTGACCAGTTTTCCTTCTGAAGGTGAGCGTCATCTTCGTGGTCTAAGATAATTTTCCATTTTAATAAAGCAATTAAATTAGAATTTTGCATATCTCATTAAAAGAACCCAAATCCAAAAGTAGTGCAGCATATAATTATTCCAAAGGTAGCTACTATATATTTTGCTGTGACAGAAGCAAGCGTGCTGCATTTTTAATCCCCAACTTCCACCGGTATAGCCGCCCAATGTAAGAGTGAAAGAGCCCCAAATACTTGTCACAAAGGCAGAGAAGTAAGTGGTGAAGCAGGACTTACCGGTGAGCAAAGTGAGCTTGGCCATCTTTGACCAGGACTGAGCTGGTGCCGACCGTCTTCCCCTTTTATACGCTCCTCTCCCTTCACACAACTCTTGGCTCAACAAAGATGGACAAACATTACGCAACTTGGTAAAGATCAGTGTTACAAAAACATGATACCGGTACAATGCGCCTCCACACTCCAGCTGGAGACACCGCTGTTATCGGGCTGTGCCATGTCGTGGTACTGCAAGAACAGTGGAAAATCAAGATTAGATGGCTTTTATGTTTAGAAATTTTGTTTCTAGCGACAGGCTTTGTGTCAACAGCGGTGATTACACAGTCATAGATGGCTGAAGTGCTCCACCTTGCGCTGTCCTTGTGTCTGCCCAGAGGTGGCAGGCCCTGCCAAACCAAAGGTGGTGCCCAAGGGCTTGGTCTCCTTGGCAGGGGCGGTCAGCGAGCGGGGCAGCCCCGAGTGTGGCGTGGGCTCTCAGCAGCCCGCGTTCTGCAGGACACAGGGCCTGGCGTCGCTTGCTGTGGGAAAGTGTCGGTCAGGACCCAAGGGCTTTGTGATCCAAGCTCTCTCTTGCCCACACCATCGGAGCTTGTTGTCACTTTGGGAATGAGGAAAGAGTTTCCTGGTGTCCCATCCGTTAAAGAAAACCATGGCAGCTTCTGTTGAGTTATTCTCCCACTTCCCAAGACAATTTTTTTCAGAACAAGCACTGTTTCTTCTTGGAGGTCAAGCTCTACAAGAGAGCCCAGGGGCAGAGCTTCAGGCAGGTTGCATTTCCTCCCACACTCATTCCCTCCTCTTCTTTGTCAACTCTCTCCCGAACTAAGAGACCTCTGTGTCCACAAGCCATTGCTTTAGAGACGTTCTTTTGCTCTCCCTGCCCTTGCCACGAAGATTAGACAGGTCACTGTGGAAAGCCATGCTGGGAAGAAATGTAAAATTCAATGCAATCGTGGCATGTGTTTTGGAGAGCCTTATCCTAACCCTTATCTAGACACAGAAAAAAGGGTATCGGTCTCCTGGCCTGGGGCAGTTGGGGCTGGCAGCTGGTCCTGTCTTTTGTGCTGATGGCGGCGTTGTGACAGGACTCGTGTGCACAGTGCAGAGCCCTGGATCAGGTGGCTGGGCCCTTGGTGAGGTGTATGAAAGTTTTGGCTTTGGATTTCCATGTGAAATGAGGCCGCAAAGGTGCTGCTGACCCAAATGTGTTCTTGTTTTGAGTGTGAGAATCTGTGTGATTTTGCGGATAACCCCTGGGCAGAGCTGTGCCTGTTTTGGCTGCTGCTGTGGTGTTCCTTGCTGCAGGCACACAAGTCAGGACGCCCACAGAGACTATGTGTTGCCGGTTCATTTTTCCTGGGTGTAGAGTGGTGCTGCTGGAAATTCTTTGTGAGTTTTCCTCTGGGATTTTCACACAGAGTGTTAGGGGTTGGAAGGGACCTCAGAAGATTATCTAGTCCAGCCCCAGATACGTCTGCATATGGATATGTATGTAGAGCCTATGCTGGCAGTGCTTGTAAGGTCAGTCATGAGGCCCTGGATGTGGCATGAGAATTTACCTGCTGCGAGGCTGATGTATGAAGATCTCTGAGCACCCTACACGCTGAGGTTGGTCTGTGTTTGCCTGTGTACGACAGCCACAAGCACCTAAAACCTCCTGCTTTTCCAGTGTTCTCTCTACTTCTGAAATAGAGTCTATTTCTGGGACAATGAGTCATGACCAACTGAAGGTGAGGTCAGAAATCCGCCAACAATCTACAGATTCTTGCAGAACAGTTGTTCTGGTGCTTTGAAACTCGATTTTCTTTACCTGTGGGTCTTGTAGGAAACACGAGGCTGCTCTTGCTGCTGTCACAAAGACCTTCTTGCTCATGATTTCTTTTCCAGGGAGGATCCGAG
Organism: Apaloderma vittatum; assembly: GCF_000703405.1. NCBI lineage: Eukaryota > Metazoa > Chordata > Aves > Trogoniformes > Trogonidae > Apaloderma > Apaloderma vittatum. The sequence goes on along the minus strand of NW_009710710.1, from coordinate 39 downwards.
GCCTCTCGCAGATCATTTACAAGCAGAAGCCTCTTACTG
>NW_009710709.1:0-12103 GCF_000703405.1 Apaloderma vittatum | reverse complement strand
TCTTTAGTTATTTGGGGAAGGCAAGACAAGACACACTTCATCTCCTTACATTCTACAGATTTTCACCACCAAAACAAGACAAAGGCTGTTAAAACCCCACTGACACTAAGGAATTGACTGTAATGTTGTTCTTTTCCTGCATGTAATCTTAGCTACTCATTTTCTGGTCAACGTCACTTGTACATTCATCATCCTTTTAGCCGAAGCACCATGTACCAAGCCTCTGCGAGGATCTCATTTCACATATGCAGACAAGTGGCTGATTAAATCTCTGGCACTTGCCATTCTTGTGTTTTTCTTCTGGAGTGCTGAAGCAAACAAGACACATGGGCTGAGCACAAATAAACCAACCTAAAGGAAGCGACTCAGCTACTCAAAGGCACAAAGTAAGACTCCCAGGGTGTCAAGGGTTAGGGCTGGGGCAGCTGTTAAACGAATGACAGATACTCTCTAATTCTGCTCCCTTTCCAAACGGGAAGAGGAAAGGGAATAAGGCAGAGAGATTTACAGACTGGGAAAGAAAATTAAAACAGCTTTAATAAAACAATAATAGGAAAGGAAATAATAAAAAATTAAATACACACAAATATATACAAAAGTGATACTGAGCCCAACTCCCGTGCCCCAACAGCAATCCCCACTGATGGTGCAGAGCAGGCGGCTCCGAGGAAGTCCCAGGTTCAGCGGCAGATGGGGAAACCGGATACAAGAGGTGGATTCAGGAACTCAGGGACTGGATTTGAGGGCAGAAAGACACACAGAGTCCTCCTTGCATGACGGCCATCAAAGACGAAAGCTTCATCTGCTATGATCCCTCAGTTTTGTACCGAATGGAATACTCTTATTGGTCACCTGTCCTGCCTGCTCCTTCCCAGAGGCGCAACCTTTTCCTTCCTTGCAACCTCTTTTATTTCCCAGCATCCCCAGTGTGTTACACAAGATTTAGCAGTGACCTTGGTTTCTATAGGAGCAAGCGTAAGCGAGAGGCTTTCTGCATACCAGTCCCTGGTAGTAACCATAAACACCAGGCATGATCACTTTAGTAGCAGGCACTGTCTGCAGAAATATCCCATTAACTTCAGAAAGTGCAGTGACTTAGAAAAGATGCGTAGAAAAGTAAAATCACTGAACAGAACTGGTTCTGTTTAGCAATAACCAGTACACAGGGAAATGAAACGAATGGGCCTGAAAGAAGAGCCAGTTGGCAGAAGCCTCTCTTCCTTTTTGAGGAAAGATTAAAAGAAACTCCTGCATATCTTCTGAATTTCCCTATCCTCTTTTCTGCTCCTTCTTTAGCCAATTTTAATTGCAAGTGTCACTACTATGATACTGCGTTGACGATCAGCTTGCCTGGTCTACATCTGTCTCTTTCTGTCCCAAGCTAAAATCTCATCTTTTTTCTCACCATGGAGAATATTTTCACTTGATACATTTAATTAACTTGACAAAAAATCAAAGGTGTCATTAGTTTATATTTTTTCCCTATCCATCTGAGAGTCATTCAACTAACTCCTCTTAGTTAAATGACATATCATTTCAGACCTCACACAATGGTGTTTTCCTCAGAGCCTGGCATACAACAGACTAGCTCACCAGTCAGGGCTTATACACTGTACCAACAAAGAGAAGAAACAAAATACAATCAAGGACATATCCAAGATCTTGAAGAACACTGAGTTACAATGTGGGACATAAAAGCTTTTCTAGTATAATTTACACTTGTAAATATTTCTAGCATTCACAGTTACAATCTTCCCTCCTAGCAAATTTAAATAATCAAGGCATTTTAAAACTTGTTTCAACTTGAAAGCTGACTCAAGACTATATGAATAGCTTTATGATTAGCAACAGAGACTCATCTTATTCCTGAACAACTGCATATGAACAGAAGTGACCAAGTTACTGTAATGCAGTAACTGTTTGGGTGTGCCTGCATCACAAAGTTTTGCCACTCCAGCGGCATTGGTAATAGAGGCTGAGGAACCGGCACGGTGAGTAAATGAAATGTGAACACATGGATTTCAAGCTTGAAGAGAGGTGAAAAAGTCTGAAACAGATACACTATCCCCTTCAGTATGATCACAAGTACATTTATATAAAGGACATCCTTCTTTACTTCATCAGCTTAATTAAGGCAATACAACTTCTGTAATACAGACTATAGTCTGCTAAGTTCTGCCACCTTAATGGTGCTCACAGAAAAGCCTATTAAAAATATTCATTCTTTTTTTGTTTCCTTTAATGGAGTCATACCCAATGCTATCGCCAACAGCAAGTATACAACCAGTACTTTTAGCTTAAAATATACAGCCCTCTGGGAAGTTCCTCTTACCCTCAACTTGTTGTCTCCAAATAGGCATATTTGCTTTTTCCTTTCAATTGGATACATATGTGAAGTGCAATAAAAAAAAATCTGGTTCTGGAATCTAGTCGCCCCATCAGAAAAAAGCCGAGAGGAGTGCTAACGTTTTCATAGATGACAAACAAAAAAGAGAAAGTGAAGAGAAGAGGTAGAAAAGTGTGGAATTTGTCAGAGAAAAATTACCTGAAGATGGTAGTACAGATCAAAAACATATGAGACAGAGGGGGAGTAGATAAAATCAAATAATTGTTTTGATTGGAAAAGACCTTTAAAATCATTGAGTGCAATCATTAACCTAGCAATGCCAGGTCCACCAGCAAACCCTGTCCCTAAGCATTATATCTACTCATCTTTTAAATAACTCCAGGGACAGTGACTTCACTATTTCCTTGGGAAGCCTCTTTCAATGCTTGACAATCCTTTCCCTGGCGAAATTTTTCCTAATATCCAACCTAAACCTGACAAAGATGTTAAACTCTCCAGGCCCTGGGAAACACTACTTGTGACTGGCCACCAGCTGGATTTAATTCCATTAACCACCACGCTTTGGGCCCAGCCATCCAGCCAGTTCTCCACCCAGTGAAGAGTACACCTGTCCAAGCCCTGACCAGCCAGTTACTCCAGGAGAACGCTGTGGGACATGGTGTCAAAGGCTTTACTGAAGTCCAGGTAGACAACATCCACAGTCTCTCTGTCCTCCACTAAGTGGGTCACCTTGTCATAGAAAGAGATCAGGTTAGTCAGGCAGACCTGCCTCTCATACGCCCATGCTGACTGGGCCTGATCACCTGGTTGTCTTGTACGTGCCACATGATGGCACTCTAGATGATTTGCCCCATCAGCCTCTCCAGCACCAAGGTTATACTGACAGGCCTGCAGTTGCTCATATTCCCCTTCCGGCCATTGGGACCTCCCTGTTTAGTCAGGAGAGCTGATAAATGATGGAAAGTGGCTTGGTGAGCACTTCTGTCAGATCCCTCAACACCTCTGAGAGGATCCCATCCAGCCCCATAGACTTGTGTGCATCTAAGTGGAGCAGCGGGTCGCTAACGATTTCCTCTGATTACGGGAGCTTCATTCTTTTCCCCATCTCTGCCTTCCAGCTTGGGGGGCTGGGTACCCGGAGAACAACTGGTCTTACTATTAAAGACTGAGGTAAAGAAGGCATCAAGTACTGCAGCTTTTTCCTCATTCTTTGCTACTATGTTTCCCCCTGCATCCAATAAAGGATGGAGATTCTCCTTACCTCTCCTTTTGTGGCTAATGTATTTAAAGAAACATTTTTCACTGTCTTTCATGCAGTGGACAAAACGAGTTCTAGCTGGACTTTGGCTCTTCTGATTTTCTCCCTTAATAAATTCCTTCATGACATCCTTGTAGTCCTCCTGAATTGACTGCCCCTTCCTCCAAAGGTTGTACACCTTTTTTTTTTCTGAGCTCCAGCAAGAACCTCCTGTTCAGCCAGGACAGGCTTCCTACTAGTTGGCTCATTGCCCTGCACAGAGGGGTGGCCTGCTCCTGTGCCTTTAAGATTTCCTTCTTGAAAAATGCCCAGCCTTCCTAGACAGCTTTGCCCTTCAGGACCACCTCCCAAGGGACTCTGTCAACCAGGCTCCTAAACAGGATGAAGTCTGTTGTGCCAACCCCCGCTGTCACTCCTCCGAGAACTGGGAACTCTATCATATTGTGATTGCTGTGGCCAAGACAGCCTACAACCATCATATCATCCGTAAGTCCTTCTCTGTTAACAAACAAGAGGTCCAGCAGGACACCTTCTCTCATTGGCTCACTCACCAGCTGTGTGAGCAAGTTCTCTACACACTCCATGAACCTCCTGGACTGTCTCCTCTCTGCTGTATTGTGTTTCCAGCACACAGCTGAAGTTTCCCATGAGGACTAGTGATCACTGAAACTTTTCCCAGCTGCTTACAGAGTATTCCCTCCACCTCTTCATCCTGGCTGGGTGGTCCACAGCAGACTCCTATTACGATACCTGTCTTGCTGGCATTCTCTCTGATTCTTACCTATAAACACTCAACCCTACCGTCATTAAACTCTAGACAATCAAAACATGCCCTAACATACAGGGCTACCCTATTTCCTTTCCTTCTTCATGTTTTCCTTCTAAAGAGTTTACAGCCATCTATTGCAGCACCCTAGCTGTGTGGGTCATCCTACCATGTTTCCATGACGGCAGTTACAGCCCAGTTCTCCTGCTGCACAGAGGCTTCCAGCTCCTCCTGTTTGCTGCCCACACTGCATGTGTTGGTGTAGATGTACTTCAGATGGGCTACTGATCCTGCTACGTTTCTGGGGGAGGAAGCTCTAATTCCTTTGATAATTTCCTAATAAATATACTCTGGCTTCACGTCATCGCAAGTTACTGATCCAACAGGCAGTTTTGTATGATGAGGTTACAGAAAGTGTGTAACATGTTGCTTAATCACAGAAGAGGTACAAATCAGGAAATCCAAAGTTTCAGTTGTGGAATGCTTCCAAATAAAAAAGTAAATGTTCAGATATTTACCTTGCTCTGAGTATGTAGTGTAGCAATTTCTCAGGGGGAGCAGTAGTGCCAGAAGCATGAAGCGAATCATCATTCATCTGCCTTTCCCTGTACAAAACTTATGAGGAAAGAAAACATTTCTATTTACTCATGTATTTTATGAGAAATGTGTGCCAGACAGTAGTACAGATAATATTACTGTATTTAAGAACAAATAAACAAATAAAAAACCAAACACAGAATCCAGGTAGTTTATAAGAAATTCAGGAAGAACAGTCAAAGAAAGATAAGAAACCCTCTTGGTTTCAGGATCTGGTTACAGCATACACTACACTCAAAAAGTTCAATTTATTCTAAGCAAATAAAATATACGATATCTTTAAACTTCTCCTTCCACTTATTTCTAATGAATATTAAACCAGAAGTTTGTCCTGGTATATTTTGGCTTTCTCCCGCACAAGATACCCATGCTATCAAGAAAAGAAATGAAGCATCAAAGGTGTGAAAGGCATTGTGGTTTCTGCTCCACCTGGAGCCAGACTGAGGAATGCAGCAGACTTTGGTAAGTATGGTCTTGCCCTTTGCGAGCACCCAGGACTTCTTAACAGGGTCCACGCCTAAAAAGGTCGTCATCTCAAGCACCACATGGCTCTATCTAACGTTCCTTTTACACTCCCATTGTGACAGTATGAAACTCCATTTGACTTGCACGCCCAGCCCAGTCCTGAGGGACTATCGTGTGTCAGATCTCACAGGACCTGCACCACCTGCAAACTCCCCCGTGCCGAAAGGAGAAGCAAGTATTCAGCAGCAGCATGGTTAAAAGGATTCGAACACAGAGGGCACAGCAGTCCAACAACAGGAACAGGACTACGGATACAGCTACAGGAACATGACTATGGATACAGCTATCTATAATTTCCACTTGTTACACTTCTGGAGCTGTGCAGAATACTGATAAAGAGTCTTCTACCACTGCTTCCGTAAGAGAAGCTGAAACTGCTTAGCAGGACAGAAGACCAGGACGACCTTCCGCCCCCACTAACGTCAAGGACAGAACATTTACTGAATTCAGAAGGGTCAGGAATTCTCTCCAGAATTTCCTCCTGGCCGAAAACCTTCGATTTAATACCTCAGAGCTACAGACACTTGAGTTTAATGACTCTTCCCTAGATTCACTGCTTTAGAGAAGCTCTGAATTTCTCCAAAGGATACAAAGAAAATATTTAAACTATTTTTTTTCTTTTACATTTCCAAAGGTCACATGGAAAATGCAGAACAGTCCTGTGTGCAGCACTGCAACCCAGGGCTCAACACTGAAAAAAGCACCCTTGCTGCAGCATGTCCCAACTTTTTTCTTAGGAGCACAAATGCTTCACATAAAGGCCCCCAAATTTAAAAGATGAGCATGGCCTTGCCTAACATAGAAGCTTCTGCAGCCTTCATTGCCATTATACCAATAACCTGAAAAGTATCTGGAAAACACTAAAATAAACACAAATAATCTACATATTTTTGCGAACGTAGGCCTAATTCACACGCACCTAATAGACTGTTCCATGAACTGACTTAGGGAAACCTGCGGCTTTGTAGATTTTCTAAGTTTGGATTTTTGTAATCACCTGATCAAATTTAATATCTAAAAGAGAAAATAATTTTGATATGTTTTGCCTAGAATAAACATGATAGAATGGCTGTTATAGAGCAGTGAGTGAAAAGTAAATGACACAAGAAGTCTTTCCAAGGCAGATTATGTTAAAACTTCTGGTCATTCTTCAACAGATTGTTAGTCTTTTGAGTTACACAAAATTAATATAGAGAAACATGCTTACATGCTCGTACATCTTACACACTCTTTTCCAGAAAAAAAGTGAAAATAAAACTGCCTTTAAAGTCAAGGAAGTTGACTCTCTGGTTTAAGACCAATATAATAGAAGGACGGTCAGTTAGCTTCAGTGGTAAAACTTCTATCAGCATGATGAAAACTCAGCCCCGCAGGACTCCTGATTTTGCAAATAACTTTGAGGCTGAATGCAAAGCTATTTGCCCTGTTTGTCATGTATCACTTAAATGTAACATTAAATATAGTAGACACATTAAATATTGTAGACACATTAGACAGTTTGTTCAAATTATTTCATATTTGGAAAACAAATCCCAACTCTTTTCTGCTCTTAAGAGGAATTCTCAGCTATTGAAATATGGAAACAAATGTCTATTTAACTATCTCTCTACGAGTGTTTACACTGTTTATTTGTTAATGACACAGCCTGGATCACTTTCATTGATGGATAGCACAAACACTGTATGCTACTAAAGGGCAGTGTAATATAGCAAATGATCATCAGAATATAAACATATTTTGGACAGCTACTATGCTTTTCACTATTCAGTATGTTAATAATATAGTTACTGTATAATAAATTGTGATAATGTGTATCGCATATTAGCTGTACCAAATCAGTTTTCATGGGAAGAGTTCTGAACACTCTAACAAAACAGTATATGAAGTACATTTCAATTAATCAGACATTATTAAAAAAATAAATACAGTCCTTAATATATGAGTCATATTTTGATTTAAATCATCTTTCTGCAGAAACTTCTGCCTAGAACTAACAATTTAATCACATATAGTAGTTACTAACAACTAATGTCAAGCACTTCTGCTGTATTATCAATAATTACGTACTTTTACAAAACCATCATTTAAAAACCCGGGTCCTGGTTACAAAGATTAAAAGAGAATTAAAACAGTTGTACAAATCACATTTACAATTTATTTTTAAAAACCCACACCATTATGATAATAGATTAACTACATTCTTGCCAAAAAGCAAAAATACTTGAACAATGAAGGGAATAAAGACAAGAAGCCAAGGAAGGGTTTTGAGTATTTAAATAATTCATCAGTCTGAAAGAGGTAAAGTACTAACTCTGAGAAGCAGTGAGCAACTGTCAAATAGCTGACTTCACAAAAAGGTGACAGTCACAACCATTCTCTTGGCGAATAGCTTGGTTCAGATTTGCCAGTCTGAACAGATATGAATGCCATGCCAGTAAGCTGCAGTTCTTCATCCAAGCATGAATCACTGCTGACTTTTTTTTAAGCCTAAGAGAAGTCATGTTTCGTCACTATGCTCCATTCTGGAATGCCTGTGTACTCTGTTTCCGTGACTGTAAGCAAGAACAAGAAGCTCCTGTACAGTGATTCGGAACATGGACTGCAGACATCTACTTTGAATGCTTTTGCCTTTCTAGTTACTGTTGTCATTAACAGAAATTTGAAATGGCATTTCTCTACCACAGAATCACAGAGCAGTTTGCCCAACCAAGTTCTGAAGACCTCCAAGGACGGAGATAACTTCTCTGGGCAACCTGTTTCAGTGCTTAACCACCCTCACCGTGAAGGTTTTTCCTCCATATATTCCCCTCATATTCACAAATTCATTTTTCTCCTCACATTTTCCCTGCTACAATTTGTGCCTGTTTTCTCTTGCCCTTTTGCTGTACCCCTCTGCAAAAAAAACTTAGCTCTGTCTTCTTGGTACCTTCCCATCAGTTAGGTAAGAGCTGAAGCTAGAGCTGTTCTTACCTTTCTCTTCTGAAGACTAAGCAAAATCAGCTCCTTCAGTGACACCTACAAGTGCTCCAGTCTCTGAAGTCTCCCGGCGTCTCTCTGCTGGGCTCAGTCCAGTACGTCAGTCTTCTTTGTGCTATGAGCCCCAAACCCAACACAGTAATTTAGATATGGCCTTGTAAGTACCAAACAGAAGTAAATTAGCACTCCCCTAAGCTCTCTTTCTTCGTCTTCACTAACAACAGTACTTACAGTTCTAACTACCGTGATGGACCTGGTTATTGCGACACACTGTGAAACGATCTATAAAATGGGGGATAATAGTGTGCCGTAAGTTGAGGATGACTGGGTACAAAATGATCTGTTAGAGCTACAGAAGTTAGCAGAAATTTTTGATTTTACCCTATATACTTCCTCCTTCTAAAGATTCAACATCTGTGGAGGAAATACAGTAGACTTGCTTAGTTTTTGTCAGTCTAAAGCCTGAATCACTGATACTTTTTTTTTCTAACTCAGGAATATATAGTCTGCTTGTAATTTCTTCTGAGAGAACAATGTAACCTAGAGTGTGATAAAACAGGTACAAATGGATTCAGGACTCCCCAGCCTAACTTGAAATTAATCACTACTGATGTTCAATAGAACAGCACCATTCTGGAGACCTGACAGTGATGGCAATAATATTCAGCAGCACCAGGAGGTGTTCAGAGATCTGACAATTAAAGAGCAATCACTCGATAAGTGAAGACAGCACAGGAAGGAATTACCTTGGGAAGAGATAAAATTTCCTTCAGTAGGTAGTCTGTGAATACTTTTAAGTAAATATCTCCAGGTAAATTATTTATCCTTCAGAGCAAAAGGCTGCCTTAGGTGATCCCTGAAGTCCTGTCCACACGAAGGATGAGAGGAAAAAGAAACACCCATTATTCCTCTGGTAAATGTGAGTAAAACAATCATGTTGTGAAGCCTTTCTTAAAAGGCATTAAAGCTCCTAAATTGAGCTGAAACTTCTTTCAAGATCAGGCCCAGAGTATTCAAGAGTCATTGGCTGGGAGCTGGAGCTATGCAGTGGACATACTGCTGCAGTACCCAGAATATCCATGTATCTAAGAAAAGGAAGCCCCTGCTATGAACATCTAGTCAGGCTGACCATGGAGTCAATCTGTTTTGCTTTGTATAAATCTCCCTAAAGCCACATATTTCAAATCATACAGTCTCGGTGCCTTTGCTTTGCGTAATTAAAACAGCTGCCAGACACAACCCATGTCTTCAAATGAACCAAAGCCTGTACAGAAACTGGAAAAAGATATGTTTTCAGCTGCTAGGATCCAGAAAACTTTATCCAGTTAAAGTAGACTATTAGATAGGAACACCAAATCTACGGTGATCAAACGCATTTTCGTAACTGACCAAGCAAATTTTCCTAAACCAGATGTGGAAGAAGACTATCAATGAGGCAAATGCAGTAATGGCACCTGTATTTATAATTGTATTTATATCACATTTTTTCACGCTATGTTATAATTCCTTCTACTTCACAGAAAGAGAGATCAAGGACTGGAATCACAATTCAGTTCATACCACTCAATACACAGTTGCTGACATAACTGATGTGTTTAGTGCCAAAACCTAATAAACTCCTTCCACGGCTATCAAAGAGAAAGAGAAAGAGGGACCTCTAGAAAATAAGCCAGACCATAGGCAGACTAACCTGTCCCTCGGAGGTGGGGGTTTTTTTCTTCTTAAATAAACAGATAACTAGGTAAGGTACCACAATAATCTAGGCTGACCTAAGTCACTGATTTCTACAAAGACTCTGCACAGAAGTGTGTCTCTGCTCTCTTGATTCCTCAAATTCCCAATACATCCCTTGCAAAATCAGCAATGCAGAGATGACATCTAACAGCCGTGGCTGTAGTTAAAACAGGGAGCCACGTGAAGCCATCGGAAACCTGCTGAGTGTTGGTAAAGCAGCATCTGCCAAAGCGTCGTACAACTGCTTTGCTTCTGTGTTTTTCTGAACAGCGTGTACCAATAAATAGACTCTGCAGCTCTGCTCATACCAGAGCACGGACAGTCTATATAAATAACTTCATAAGCAGTGACTGCATTCCTGAGTGCTATTAACTGAGAAATTACATTGTAAACTGAATGCAGAGTTTTTCTCAGATTGGTGGTATTATGAAAGCGCCGGTGTTGCTGATGGTAAGCAGTAATGGAGAGAAATTCTCTAGTTACCAGTGTGAGCCAGGGCTCCTACAACTGCGTAGATCCCTCTTTAAAATAAACATCACCCTATTTACAGAAAATCTATTTTGAAACAATTCTGAAAAAAATGAATAGCTGACATACCAAATCCTAAAGCAGAGGAATCTTCCTCTAGTACTTGTACTCAGGGTTTCTTCTCCCAAGCAATTTTAAAGATGGTTTCAATTATACTTAGCACACAAAATACATCTGTGTAAGACACTGAACGCTCCTAATAAGCCTCTGAGATCTCATGGGTGAGCAACAACTTAAAAAAGCTGCATGTGGAGGAAAGGACTTTCTATAATCAGGTCAGATACGCCTGTACCAATCACTTAGGGATAGCTTTATCTCCTGTTTTTTGGTCAACAGAAAGCTCTTTGATGCATGCTGTCGATTTTCCAAAGAGCTTCGCAGAGACAGGAAACCATTACGTACTTCAAGGCCCCATGAAGGCTGGAATTCAAACAAAAAAGCAATTAAGCGGTGAAAACCTGGGGTCTAAAAACGTGATGTGTTTTCACTCAAACTGGCCAAGACATCTCCTGCTCCATCAGGAAGCAAAGGCTAACAATTGCAGGGAAGAAATCACATAACAGGGTGGCATGATTCACACCAACAGGAAGAATAACTTTACCATGTTCTTTAGGCATGATCTACTTGGATCGCTCGCAGCACCTGGCTTAGTCTCCTGGAGCAGGGACTGGTCCAGACATGCAATACTTACACAAAAAGAGAGAGAAAAATGTTATTAAAAAGAAGATAGTCGAGCGCTAAAAAAATGCAGGAACTGCACCGGAATTTGTGATGTTTTCTCATTTACTCGGATGGCTTTGAGGCTAAACAACAGCTTTCGCCTGCTCAAAAGCGGGAGCAACACTTTTTCGCCTATGACGCTGGATTTAAAGGTCCAGGCTTGCACTTCTGAGCAAGTCAGCACCTTCGCCAAGCGCTGGGGAGAGCAGGCATGGAATCCAAACCCGATTACCTGGTGGGAGCAGCATCCTCCTCCCGAGACCCACCTCAGCTTCAGGAACTCTTACGCCCGGGTCAAACCAGCCGCTTTACACGCCGCAGCGAAGCGCTGACTTCTGGAAAGCCAGAGGCAGCCGGGGAGTCACAGAACAGCTCAAATTCAAGGCGCCGGTGCTGCCGGGGCGTTCTGCTTCGGGAGGACGGCTCCCTCCCTCCCTCCCGCACCCGCCCTGCGAGGGATGCCTGGATACATGAAGGGCAGGTACAAGGGCGAAGAGGGCTTCACGGGCACCACAAGGGCTGCACTTCACAGGAAAAAGTCCACGAGGCGTTAAGAAAAGGGAAAGCGGCGGGGAAGGGGGAGGGTAAAAAACAACAAAAAAGGATTTTCCTCAGCCGAGCTGGCCGAGCTCCTCTCAGCCGGGGCCGGCCG
>NW_009710708.1:0-15546 GCF_000703405.1 Apaloderma vittatum | reverse complement strand
CGTCTTCGAGGAGCAGGAGTTCACTGGAGGACTTCGCGGTTGTGGAGGGAGTTGCGCGGGGAGGCTGAACTGAAACAAATAAAGCCCGGCTCTGGGTTTGTGCCGCTGCTGTGGAACCGCGGCTGCCGGAAACATCCGTGAAGTTGCACAGAGTAACGCGGGAGGTGATACAGTTACCGGCCGGTGAGAGACTCTCCGGGTCGTCTTGTCTTTTAGAGTACAGTGTGTCTTATGTTTTTTTGTCCCCTCTTTGGTGAGTATTAAAGAATGGAATTAGCCTGAGCCCCAAATGTAACTCACATTTGACAATCTAGCTCCACGTTTATAACTTCAAAACGAAACGGGTTTGGTAGCACTAAAATTGGTCACTTTCCTCTTAGAATGTTAGTATTTTAGACTACTGGTTAATCTTAACTTTTTAGGAAGAATGAGGTAACAGAAAGGGCAGGTAGTTACTGTTTGCTTAGTATCAGTAACCAAGTACTGTTGGCAAAGACTCATTTATTCAAAATGTGAAGAGACTGTTAAAGCTGTTCACATCTAAGTAGCAATCATGTAATGGATGGGAATGCCTTTGATTATTGAACAACTCTTTCAAGATTATAGTTTTATAGCTTCTTAGGGCTTCAGTAACCTTAAAGGGAGATCTGGTTAACTCGACATTTGTATATCACTATTATATTGGGGGATTTTAATTTGGTGGGGGTTTTTTTTAGTGGATTATAATTTTAAGTGAAGTGTAATCTAAGTTAGAGTTTCACTGTGTGGATATTCGGGCTCTTACTCATGGGAGTGGAGGAATGGGGAGGTCTTCTGTCATTTCCTGATGGTTTCTTTTGATTTTAGCAGAAATAAATAGCAGGCTTGCAGTGACACAAAAAGTTTGATTTTTAGAGATTCACAAGACTTTTAAAAAATTAATAGCATTCTCTTCAGTGACATGGCAAGGAAATGATCCTAAGTGCTTTTTAAAAAATTTCCTTTAGAATTTCTAGGAATATAAGGTTTGTTGCTCTGTTTTCCATAGATAAGATGAGAAATAGTTGGGAGGATCTGTTTAGACTTTTATTCACTATGTTGCATCTTTTGTGGCTTTCTTTCCAGGTAGTAGTAACAAAAACGTGTAGTCCAGTCCCTGCTGATGACTAAACTCATTTTTCAATTTTTAGTTTACATTTGCTATTGTATCAATTTCTAGAGTTATAAACGGCCCAAATCAGACATTTTTTTTTTTTAATTATTATTCCACTTGCCTTAAAGTCTTCTTGTGAATAAGCAGAACGGACACAACAGCATTATGGCCTTGTGAGGTAGGGGGCTGGGAGGAAGGAAATCTCTTCCAAAAGAGAATGTTTTTCCTCTTGAAAGAGAACATTTTTCAGACCTTCTTTAATAGCGGTAAATGTGGATTCACTGGTTTATCTCATATTCAGGTTACCTTTAATATTGCAAACGCTTCTCCAGGAGTTTGATGAGGTTTTTGAACTTCCGTTTATAGTTCTCAGACACAGTATGTGAAGGTTGTTGTGTTGACTCAACAAGATGTAAGTTTATTTTATTCTCCAGACATTCAGCTATCGCTTCTGATACATCTAGATGATAAAGAGTTTCTTTGTGCTCTTGAATGACTGTAGTTTGACAAACTTGATGCGTGATTTCTAGCCTCTGCTTTTATAAAAGCTGTAGGTGGTTCTGCTCACCATACCTGATGGTTCATCTCTGGTTACAAACATCTGTTTTTGTGGATTTTCTTCCCCTGTTACAGGGGTTCTTTGCAGAATCTTCTCAGTATACCACTGGTCTGAATACTAAAAAACCTGTGAAAAAACTTAGGTTAAATTGTCTTTATTTAATAGTTAAAGGGTTGATTTTATTTCAGTTAATGTTATATTTAAATATACATTATATTAATGGGGGGGAAGCACTTCTGGGAAAAGTTTGGTGCACTGACCTGCATTGTGACTTACACCAAAATTCTTGAAGCCTGTCTTTCTGTCAGTCCACTGTTCTGTGTTGGGATTGCCTTTGACAGCAATGTAAACTGAGGAAGAAGAAACATCCTTACAGTTAATAGTGACAAAAATATGCAGTCGTTTTTTTGGTAAACTGATTATTCAGTGCTGTCGACCATTGTTATCAATTTGCATGAGCTCTGAAATGGTTAATCTGCTAAACTGTTTAAGATTAAGGTAGATTTTACAAATTTCAACATTGCATGGGGGTTTTTTTCCTTTTTTTTTTTTACCAGTTGGAGATACAATGTTAAGTAGGTTTATACCCTAACCCTTCTGTAGTCATAAATACCAGAGGTCTCTAATGTGCATTTTCTTTAAAGTGCTTCAAAACAAGGGCTAGTTCATGACTTTCAGCAGTGTGGGCACATTTTGTTTCATAAGTATGTACTGGTCCACCTCGCCCTGAAGGGCAGTGACCTCGATCGGAGAGGAGTGTGGTGACGTTGTATCTTCTCTTCCCTACTTGTCTGATCTCTTCTTACCCAGCAGTTGAGGATATGGGCAGTTTGCAAGCAGCAAGTTGTGAACATCTCAGTGCTGGGTTTGAAAGTTGCTTGGTTTTGGTACCCTGAGCCACTGGAGCAGAATGATTCTCTTGTGTAGGAACTTACCTGCAGCTGTGCCGTAACAGATGGAGGAGGACTGTAGCTGCTGGCACATGGAAGGTGAATGCAGGTCTGCCTTTCTGTTCCCTAAAGCTGCAGCTCTGCTGTGCTCAGCAGTTGTCCCTCACCTCCACACCTGGGTCTGGTGGAGTCTCAAAGGCGCAGTGGCTGCACTGGAAGGAATTCAACCTCTCAAAGGTTGCATGTGCATAATCTGTACTTCAACAAGTAGTTTTTCACTGTCAGGAGGTTTTTGGTTTATGCTTGGGGTTTTTTTTTAAAGAAAAAGTGTTAAGGAGGTTGCCTCTTACTTTTAGAACCATTCAGTTTTCTTACATCGTCTTTTTATGGCACATGAGATAGCTTTCCTTAAGACTTTTAGCTGGAGAAACAAACTAAATTTAACCAAACGTGAAAGTTGTCACTTCTAGGCTGGCGAAATTGTTAACTGACTTGATGAAGGATGATCAAAATACTGCATTTCATTATGTGTAAGTAGGCAAGATTAAAATAAACTTTGTATAAAATGCATTTATTCAGGTAGTATATGTGTGTGTGTATATATATATATAAAGCACATACACCCTCTGTAAGCATATGTGCCTCTATGCCTTATATTTGTGTATGTTGTGCTAAAATGAATACTGTCACCTACTTTTTATTATCAAGGAGTGCTGTCTCACAAATTATCTTGATGAAACCGTAGTATTACTTTTTTTTTCCTTCATGAGAATGTAAAATTTGAATTTTAACTTAAAAATACTCCCATCACAGCAAACATGGAAAAGGCAACATTTTCATTTTGTGGTTCTCTGGCCAGTGATATTTTTGTCTTAACTTATTGAGATTATTTCACACATGTATGTGTTTGTGAATATTTTTTAAAAACCTGAATGAATATGTAGAGACAATTGGGAAGAAGAAAAAATCTGTCTTTGAGAAGCTATTTTGTAAAGCCTAATACCGTGGTAAACTGCGATATCTGATCCCTTTTCTGGATAATAGTGTTTTTCTAATAATAATGTCAGTTTTAATGCAGTTTTTATTTAAGGATTGGTGAACTCCCATTAAAATGCAATCCTTGTTCCTCTGTTATTAGGTCTGTAAGTACTGCTTAACTGGGAGCTGCCTTCAAAGGTACTATCTGTGAGTAAACCTGAGTGATGCATTTAATGATGTTTGGAGCTTTTCCAAGCTAGTACAAAATTGCTTGGAAACGTCAAGTGAGTTAACACTTGTTGTCTCTCTACTTGCTACCTATCTTTTTGTTGTTGTTGTTGTTAGCCTGCCAGCAGTAATAAGGAATGTGAAATGCTGTATCAGTGTGTCTGATGGAAGTTTTTCGTGTATGTCTGTACTATTAAATAGCAACACCGGCCAAAACTGCAGCTGTGAAGACTTCTACCTTTCTTGGTGTGCCACAGGAGAGGTGGACACCCTTACCTGAAACTAAGCTGTGCTGATACTCAAAACTTGAGTTTTAAGGGAGAAGCTGTAGGTAGGTGAACGGTCCTAATTGTACTGCTTGCTATCCAGAGCAAATATCTTCAACAATTCTCAATGTAGGAGGGACAACGAAATTCTTCTTGGCTTTCTGTGCAGCCTCTGAATAAGCAGTTCTTGCACACAGTGTTGAGGATTTTCTTAATCGTTATTATTTTGCTACTTGTGATGCAAGAAGTAGTGGCCCCTGTGGACAGATAAGTATAAAGAGGACTAATTGTCAGCCTTATGAAACGGTTGGAGGAAAATGTCTGTTAGGACTACCTTGAGCTTATCAGGGTTTTGTTTTGGAGATGTTACCAAATAAAGATTCCTGTAACAGTGAAGGCAAAGTATATTCTTCTCTCTAAACCTATGCAGTTGTGATTTTAATGTGGTTTGGTTTTGTGGGGGGGGGTTTTAAGATGTAGTTCCATCAGCCTGAGCAAGAAAGACACCTTATACAACTCTTGGATAAGTCACTTGGTACCAGGAGTTATTTTGTGGTTGTTATTCTGGCAAGAAGCTTTGAATGAGAATGGGGTTCATCGTTGTAGGGAGCTTCTAGTACTGTTGATGTGGGAGGTTTAAGTTCTTTTTGAAGCTTTGCAGTGAGAATAAATAAGAAGTTGTAACAAAAACTAGGTTGGTTACTTAGGAATTCACGGTAAAGTACTGTTGTGTTACAGGTGATTTCTTGATGCCATCTGTATAGTGAAAGTGACCAAAAAGAGTGATTAGCATGTTTTTCTCTGAGTAGACTGTCTTTACAAGTTGAGAGCAAAGGTGATGGAGTTTAGGTTATATTCTCAAGCTCAGATCTGGCTTTTCTTTCTTGTGTGCTTAGTAGTTTCTGCTACCTTCTGTGTATTACTGTTGGTCTCTCAGTTACCTGTCTTCCATGTTTTTCTAGCTTTATTTTACTATCTTGAAATTATCACTAAGGGCTGCGAAAGCAAGATCAACAACAGTAGAAACTGCTTACGCCCCATCTGTCTACTACTTCTGAAATGATGTCGAATGCGTTGTTATTGTACAAATAGGAGATTTTGTGCAAAATCCAATTACACTTAAAATTATTTCTGTTGTCATAAATTCTTTGCAAACTCTTTTTATCACCGTTTACCAAAAATGAAACTTTTTGTCCCACATTTGTAAGAGGTTACTGTGGATCTTTGACCTGAACTTATAAAATGCTGTTATTCAAAGCCAAAATGAGCTTGAGGACCATGTTTTTGACACCATAGCTTTCATCTAGTGTTTTGTGGTTTGTTGGTTTTTTGAAAAGAGTATGCCTCAAAGAGGCAAAACATACTTTTAAATGGCTATGCTATTTTCTGTCTTGTTTGGTTTTGAATCAATGTCTGTACATTTTACATGTAAATCGAAATTACTTTTTATGGAAACACATTCTTTTAATACCGAAAGAACATGTCGTATCACTCAAATCTTGATTTGGTGCTTAAAATGAAAGAAGAGCATGCTTTTAATAGAGGCCTCAAATTCAGTGTTTTTATATCAAGCGTATATGCATGGTTCTATGTAATCATCTGTAGTGTGTTTCTTCAACTTAAGTAAATCCATAAAGTTGTAAGGGAGGTGCCCTTCAGTTTGTAGGGGTTCAACATTAAGCATCTGAGAAATAAGACTACCATGGTACAAGTGAAATAAAAATAATGGTAGTCTGTAACTGGACAATTGCATGCTGTTTCTTCCATTGCTGGATTTAGCCTTTTAGTCTTTGGTTCAATATACTTTCCTAATCACGTGGTTTTGTTGCCCTGTTATTTTTTTTCATCTTAAATGTGCTGCTTGCCATTGCTGCTGCCCCTGAGCTTTTCATCTGAGTTCAATCTTACTCTGTCAGTTTTGCCCATCTTTTTCCCTTCCGCTGTTAAAAGGTCTCGGCTTTTCCACTTTTGTCTTTGTGAGGTCTTCTGGTTCAGCTCCTTCTTCCCTGGTGGTAAAGTCCAACTATCTGGACGTGTTTAGGATGGTATTAAGCAAAGTAAAAGATGGTCTTCCTAGTTTCTTTAGCATCAGAGAAATGATTGCAACAAGTCCTGCTGTGTTGCCATAGCACAGGCTGAAGTATGCTCATTCATCTTGTGGGAATGTTGCATGTGCAGTGTAGCAATGGGACAAGAACTTCAAATTATTAGTGTATTCTAAGCACAGATCCAGTTTAAGGGGGAAAAACCTAAATGCAATGACTAGCAAAAATTTTTTGAGTGAATGCAGTTGTTATTTTTTTTCCCCCAGATGACATGACTAGATTTGGAAGGGTTGCTTGTGTGGAAAGCTTACTCTTGATCTCAGTGACCCACTGCCAAGTATCTGCTCTTTGGTGGAAAGGATGAAAATACTAGTGCTTCCAAGTGGCTAGAAAAAAGTACCGTTCTTGGAAACGGCTGAGCCCTTTATGCTGACTTTGGTATGTAATGCTATCCCTCCCAGCTGCAAAAGTATGCATGTGACTAAGGACCCTCAGCAGTGGAAGGCAAGGTCATGAGTTTATGCTGATTTGATTTAGTTGCCTGAACCATGTGCACCATGACAATAGTACCTAATCCCTAATTAGTTCCTGTTATTTGTAAATCTCAATTTCACCTAATTTAGTCACAGAGTACTCAGAAGGAACACCTAAGTGCTGAGTTGTACGTTTTGTGAGAGAACGTTATGTACTGTTTTCTCCTTCATATTTCTTTGTATTATGTTAATCACTACGGCACTTCAGTGTTTTATCAGTATGTGAAACAACATGACTTAGCCCCTGGTGTACATGCATGTTCTCCCTTTGGGGGTGGTTGTGGTAGGGTGCTGCTTCTGTTGGGAGTCTTATCGTACATGTGCACACGTGAAACAGCAGCACGGAGCATATTGCCTTCTATGGAAAATACTGTTTCGGAAAGCAAAGTATAGCATGGTCTTCTAATTTCTGTGAATATAGATTTTGTCATCTTGTATCTGTCTTAGGAGGTTCTATTCATCTGGTCTTCTGCATCAATGAAGCTTTTTTCCCCTGGGGAAGATAACCGTGGCTCCAACAAGCATTCCTCCTCATGACTATCATGAACCCAGCCCTGGACTTCTGTAAAGATTAGGTCTGGGATTGTCTTGTATAATTCAGAATATCTTTGGAAAACGGTGTTATGAGTGACAGCCTTATTGAGGAGCTACCCTGCAAAAAGACTGTAGTTCAGTGGGTAGGGAAGCTTCACGGCTTTGTCCTCGCTGCTTTTGTGTTGTCAAGCGTTGACAGAGGCTTGAGTAGCCTAGTTTGTCCTCTGGCAGAGCAGAAAGGGATTTTCTCACAAACCTGAGATATGTCACCAAAGAACTAGTAGGTATGCAAGCATAGCTTTAAACTACAGTTAGATTGATCAGCTGTGAATGTGTACTTTGAATCAAATGAGATTGCACTGTAACAATAATTCCCCAAAGTGCCTTCTTCCTTTTTTCTTTTTCTTGCTGACTAGCAAGTTTAGCTTCATCTAGTTCTTCATCTGTGAACTGAATTTGCCGAAGCACTGGGCCTTCTTGGTTGTCAGTGATCACTCTGAACATACTGATAGTATAGAGCTGTCATTTAGCTATATTTTGGTATGTAATGTCATGTGTTCTGATGAGTTAACCTCGCAGCTGCGGACTGATACTGAAAATGCTGGAGGGATAATTGATTTAGATTGACTCATGGAGGAATCTGCTGAAGGAGCGTTTCTCATTGCTGCTTACTGGGTATGAGCCCTTAAAATGAGTTTAGGAGACATTATAAACTTCTGCCACCTATCCGAGTGGAATAAAGTGTTTTGTGGTTGACAGCGCAGAAAGCTGAGAAATAAAATCTGTGTTCTGTAGATAATTACCCATCAGTGCCAGTAAGGTAATTGTAGTTCAGCACCAAACTCAAATTTGTCACGTCTAAAAGCTGCTAACTGCTGTGCAAGCTTGCAGTCAGCTTCCTTTCACCTATTCATGAGCTTACTCAGAAAATGCTGCTCAGCCTTGTGTGATAACATGGTGAGAAACTGATGTATGCAGGGAACATTTCTTCAGTGTGTTTTTGACAAAGAGAATCAGTATCTCGTTGATGTTTTAACTATTTTGGTCAAACATGATACCTTTTCTGGGTTGTGGAAGTGCCAATAGTTATGCGGATTGTTGTGTGGATGCTTCTGATTCTGACGAGAAAATTAGCCCTTGGTGTGTGTCATCTTTGGGGGAGGAGGGATGATAGAACAGTATTTCACAAACCTTGGTGCCTTGCCATCTGCTACTTAAGACTCATAAAATGTCTCACTCTTTTGGATGGGATTTGGAATTTCACTGAAGATGGATGGCTTTTTTTATCAGATCAATTTTAGCATAAGATTTTGGAGTCTGTTATTTTGTTACTGCTTGCTTTCCCGTGCTAATGGTTCTTCTGTAACCTACATCCTTATTTTTATGTATTACTAGTTAAAAAACGGTGAGAACTGGTTTCTTTGGAAAGGAAAGGAGCATGAAGACTAGTAGATCAGGGGTCAGCTGCATGACAGGGTTTCTGAGCTGAAGGGATGCTTGTTCCATGCGTGAGTTTCCCAGGACAGAGTGAGATGGGAAGCTTCTTAATCCTGTTGGCACTAACTTTGTTACTGTCTTCAGTCTCTCATGTGTAAATCTGTTTGGTTTCTTATGGTTTTGATGATAAGCTTTTAAGAGCATTAAATCAGTGCCATGCAGTTGTTAGACATACTAACAACAAAGTACGAGTTTAGTTGTATGTGTGCCCTTTTCTCGTGTTGATAGTCGTGTATGGTTTAGTTCTGAGTTGTGCTGATTCTAAGTAGAGCTAGAACACAGTTATTCATCCTTATACATCTAAATAACATATTATGAATAAAGTATTCCTCAGCTACTGTTAATAATTGTAGAGTATAAATCTAACTTGTGGATCAGCATGACTTGTCAAGACATGGATTCATGAAACACGGTGCTGCTAACATTTTTTGGCTATCTTCTTACACTGTCCAGTAAACCAAAGTGTGTTTTAAGTACTAGACACTAGAATTCAATCTTATTTGTAGCAGCACTTCAATGTGTAACATTTTGTAAAAGACATGGTGTGTGTCCTGCAGTTTATAGAATATTCTCCGATAATGTGAGGTTTTATAAAATGACGTGTTTCTTACTGCCCTGGTGTTTTGCCTGCATCTTTCAAGCACTCTGTTGTAAAACTTCAGTGAGAAACACAGGCTGCTCCCTTGATTTAACATGAAAATGTCTGTATGGCAGGTTTTGAGACAGTTTATGATTATGAGCTTTTTACAGGCAGGAGATTATCTTGTGTATGTGTCCACTGAAAGGTTCTAATTCTTCCGTGAAACTCCCGACTCTTTGGGTGGTCAGGCAGGTTAGTAGATGAGGATTGCTGCCTTTGAGATACTGCAGCAGTTCCTCCAGCTCAATTCCGTAGAATCACAGAACGTCGGGGCTTGGAAGGGACCTCAGAAGATCATCTAGTTCAGCCCCCCTGCCAGAGCAGGGTCGCCTACAGTAATTTATGCCTGCATTTCTTGCTTCGAGGGCAGTTGTGATGTTTTCCTGTGTACCTGTGTGAGTGCTGACTGGAAGTGAGGGTTGAGTGCCCACAGGTGCTATTCAATTTCTTATAGGTGAGATGGCCACAAAAATGAAAATGCTGAATCTAGCAGGGACAGGGACATAGCTATAGCCACCGCATCTGCAGTGTAAGTGTGCTTGTTACTGTCTTGCTGCTGGATTGTGGAAAAAGAAATCCTGATGAGAATATCCACTATGTTGTTTTGATAGTTGCTTTTGTTATTTTTAGTTCTTTTGAGAAGGGGAAGGTTGGGAGAAGGCCATGTACTGTTTAAGATGGTACCATTCTGGTCCTTTGACAGGTTTTTTTCTGTGACTTCTTTACCTGATGTTTTCATGTATTTGGCAAGTAATCTAGGTACTATGCCCTTGAAGGGGGGCAGTTTGAACAGCGAAGTCTTAGTTACTCTAGCACCTTGCCACTGCCAAAAGGGGCAATCCCATTTTATGTCTCCCGTTCTGTCACTTTGGCACACATGTGGCTCTTAGCCAAGTCTGCTCCCCATCACTAGCTGTGAGAAATGGAGCTGGTTCTTTTGGTGGCAGAAAGCTGTTAGATTAGCTCTCTTGGATAATTGCATCCTAAAAGAGTCTGGAAAGAGTCTTTATATCAGCAGTGTCTCCTTTCCTGAATACCACTGATCCTTTCCTAGACACTGGATCTACATGAACAGGCTTAAACCACCTGTAGAGAAAGGTTTCTTTTTCTAATCCCCAAAGCACAGCGCTGGTCTCTTTCTTCCTCTTTATCTTTGTTGGTTCTATGGCAATCCATTTGGGAATGCAGACAATGTGCAATTTGAGCATACAAAGAGTAAAGTTCCTCTTCAAAAGCCCTCTTTTGAGTGTGCCTGTTGGTTCTATTCTCACTAATGTTCTGGGCCATGAGATTTCACTATGCGAAAGAGCAAATCCAGGATGAGTGCTTCCAAATCTTTAGTTTAGTCCTGGAGGGCAAGCAACATTACTGAATTGTCACTTGAAACAAGTCTTACCTTCAGGCTTTTTAGAGAAATTTAAAGTTTTTCCAAATGAAAAGAACTGTGAAAGTTCTTGACCTTACTTTTGCAAATACCTGACAGTGACTTTTTTCTTTCTTTGAGTATGCATAGTGTTAGACTTAGTGATACAGGTAGGTCAAAAGCTTTTCAAATGAAAGATGCCAATGGCAGCTAAACTTCAGCCCATCTCGAAGATGGCACAGAACTTCTGGCAAAAGTTTTCAAAATTGTCGTCATCAGCAGGACATTTGTCCAGTAATGGTCCAGAGATTATGGTGAGGCCATATAGGGAGCTCAAGAGGACACTTCATGTCCTGCCATTAATAACTGAAAGAACCTCTGGTGGCTGATCACTGAGGTCTGTTTTCCTTAAAAACATGCTTGCTGAGGGAAAGTCTTAAACCTTCTAAGGTTTCTGAAAGACCATCGAGATTCATAGCGCAAAACAGAGTCCTATGTATTGCTGCACAAATTTTTGGTGGGAGTAAGGGTTATTATTGTTGGTTTATTAAGCAAATGAACTTTGTAGGCTGAATGTATGACTGACTGCTATTTCATATTTGAAACTGATCATTTCTTGAGCTAGTAAAGAAATCAGAATACAACTAGGGGTGCCACAAATCCTTTTTATAAGAAAATGCTTTTAATAGAACAGTCAGAAGAAGTCGCTACTATGAGTATTGGTGCATGTATGTAAGAAGTCACGAGGTTAATAACAACAGTTTCCTAAGTCTGATAAGGAACAAGAATAAGCCAGGCTTTTTAATACTTGCTTACTGGAGATCTTGTTGCACCTGTTCTTGATTTCCATGTGAACAAATATACTTTTGTGTAGATCAGTCTCTAGACCTTTGCTGCATTTCAAGAAGAGTTTATTTAGCTCTTGCCTTTTATTTACAGGACATAAAGAACACTTGTAAAAATTCTGTCTTGCAGTTAGTAAAAAATGAGACGCATGCTAATTTCATGCATTACTTGTAATTAGACTACTACAAACTTTTGTCTGATGACTTTTCTATGCCTGTTTAAGATTTTAATATTATGGATTTTAGTTCAGTAAGAAATTCAGTTGCATGACTTTGAACAGACCAAGTTTTTTCTTTATGCATGAACAGTGAATTAGTCTTGAAATACATCTGTATTTTTAGATTATGAATTGTATTAAGTAGTTAGTGTTAATATGAAAGGTGAATTACACTGATATTTTTGCAATAGAGAAAATTGTTTTAGTGTGTAAATGGTACATCAGTTTGCTTTATGGAGTTTAAGTGAAGGTACATTTCTCAGATGAACAGCAGCCAATTTATTTCCATATTCTACAGTTAACTCCATTTAAGCACTTTTATTGACAAATGTATTTGGCATCTGCCTTCCAGGAAGACAAGAACAGGAATTGCCTTTGAAGAATAACGTAGAAACTTAAATGTTTAACTCCTTTAAAAATAACAGGGGGTTAGGCTGGTGGGGTATACTTGTGATAATGTCCTTGTTCACTGTTTCTAGTTCAGTGCACTAGAGTGTTCTTGCCTTTATCTCAGATATGACAGATGATGGATTTCATGGGTGAACTGTTGGGTGGATAAGGAATTGATTGGATGGTCGCACCCAGAGGGTAGTGGTCAATGGCTTGATGTCCAGATGAAGACGGGTGACAAGTGGTGTCCCTCAGGGGTCCATACTGGGACCAGTGCAATTTGGTATCTTCATCAGTGACATAGACACTGGGATCGACTGCCCCCACAGCGAGTTTGCAGGTGACACCAAGATGAATGGTGAGGTCGATATGCCAGAGGGACGGGATGTCCTCCAGCAGGACCTGGACAAGCTGAAGAAGTGGACCCACATGAACCTCATGAGATTCAACAAGGTCAAGTGCAAGGTCCTGCACATGGGTTCGGGCAATCCTCATTATCAGTACAGGCTGGGAGATGATGTGATAGAGGGCAGCTCTGCAGAAAAGGACTTGGAGGTGTTGGCAGATGAAAAGCTGGACATGAGTCAACAATGCATGCTTGCAGCCCAGAAGGTCAATCACATCCTGGGCTACATCAAAAGAAGCGTGGCCAGCAGATTGAGAAAGGTGATTCTGCCTCTCTGCCCTGCTCTGATAATACCTCACCTGGAGTACTGCATCCATCTCTGGAGCCCTCAACACAACAAGGACGTGGACTTGTTAGAGCAGGTCCAGAGGAGGCCACAAAAATGATCAAAGGGCTGGAGCACCTCTCCTTCGAGGACAGGCTGAGAGAGTTGGGTCTGTTCAGCCTGGAGAAGAGAAGGCTCCAGGGACACCTTATAGCAGCCTCCCAGTCCCTGAAGGGGGCTACAGGAAAGCTGGGGAGGGACTGTTTACAAGGGCATGTAGTGACAGGATGGGAGGAAATGGTTTTAAACTAGAGCAGGGTAGATTTAGATCAGATGTTAGGAAGAAGTTCTTTGCTATGAAGGTGGTGAAACACTGGCACAGTTTGCCCGGAGAGGTAGTGAAGGAGGCTCCATCTCTGGAGACATTCAAGGTCAGGCTTGAGCAACCTGATCTAGTTAAAGGTGTCTCCGCTCACTGCAGCAGGGTTGGACTAGATGACTAAAAAATTCCTTCCAGCTCAGCACCTTCAATGATTAAATAAGGTAGTTCTCTTGCAAAGTAATTCCGTTGAAAACTTACAAGCACCAGAAAAGTACTGTCCTGGCTGTAATCCTGTACTATCTTTAGGCATTCTTAAAAAGTATTTTATCTGTAAGGTGAGGGGTGATTTTTGTTTTTGTCAGCACTGACATAGTATAGTGTGTGTTACTGTCTTGTCAAGTGCCTTGCATGTGTGGATCTTGGGGTATTTTTTAATATTTCACATGAACAACTGCATGATTGTAACTGAAATATGGTGGCCATGAGTCAGTGGAATCCGGTAGATGTACTCTTTGGATATTAGCATTCTTCAAATACATATGAGCCTGACTCATATGACATCATTAGCCATGGATATGGACATAATATAATCTTGATGTGAACTTACACAATTTGCTAACTGAGAGAATGACAAAAAAAAATACCTTGCTTATTTCACTGTCGTCGTCCCCCAGCCTGGATCACAAATTTCTTGTCTGGCATGCAGCTGGAATGATGAAGTCTGAGAAATAATTCCAAATAATCTCAAAGTTTAAAAGAATCTAAAGCAATATGTCACATTTGGGGACAAATAAATGTTCTGTTTTCTGTACTCTGTGGTCCTCCTAAATCACTATATTAATTTTTCCTAACTGTTTCTAATTTTATGAGTGTAACGACTGCCTTTAGTGATAACTTTTCTGCTATTCCAATGCCTGCGATACCCCTTTGAAAGTAGTGAAGAAAATAGTCTTTCCAAGGTCAATTTGTTAAATAGGATGTATATTTTGATGATGTCTTTTACTTTATTTATAAATATTTATGTTTCAGTAGTGTTAATTTTCTCTGCTGTGTGTAAAATGTGCAGTGACAAACTGAGAAAAAGTTGTGCTGTACAGGGGTCTGTGAAATGCATTAGCAGCGCTCAGTATCTATTGAAATAATAGGTTTGTGAGAAGAATGATGTAATACTGCATAGATGTTTTCAACTGCTGCACATCTGTCACAATTTTAGGACCTCTGCTTTTCTAATTGCTGTAACAGCACAAGAATTTTTTGGATGTATTTGTGTCTAAGAAGAGTACAACGGAGAACAGATTACGTTTTCTATGGCAAAACAAATCTGAAGAGCTGCTGTGGATTTTATCTCTGCAATCTACCTTAGAGAATTCAAGGCCTATTGTAATAAGCAGGAACTCTGCAGCTACTGCTTAAGTTACAATTTGATATCTAGATTGAGTCCATTTAAACCTTTTTCTGTGGACGGATGTAGAGTGCAGAATTCTTGATCTTGTCTTTAAACTTGTCTCTGCTGCGAGATGTTTTGAGACGTCTGGATTGAGAGGGGTTTGAGCATAGCTTGGGGGTTTTTATGCTTCTTTAGAGCATTGCTGAGATTTTGTTAAGAACATTCCTTCTGCTCTACATCTTATGTTAGTGCAGAATTCTTGATCTTGTCTTTAAACTTGTCTCTGCTGCGAGATGTTTTGAGACGTCTGGATTGAGAGGGGTTTGAGCATAGCTTGTGGGTTTTTATGCTTCTTTAGAGCATTGCTGAGATTTTGTTAAGATGTAGAGCAGAAGGAATGTTCTTATGTTTTATATATAAAAGTGCAGATACCACACACCACCACATGTTTTAAACTTTTTGGAACCAAAACCATTTAAGTTCTCTGGCAAACCAAAGTAAAAACAGAGGGCAATTTGCAGATGTTAGTTACTGCAGACCTTGTATTTTAAGCTCAGATATGATTTTGGTGGTCTTCCCTGCCCTAATTTGGTGCAGATTTTGCTTGTTTAAGGCATTAAATTATAAAAGTAGGAGTTGGACTTTTGGGGACTTTCACTGTGCCTGGCCTGCAAAGGACAATAGGTGGTGGTCTGGTCAGTGGCTGTTCTGCTAACAGAATTTGGATATGACTTCTGGCATTCACTGCAACATGGTCCATATTAGTATCAGTGCCACTAACTGCTCCACAGTTGATGACATTTATCCTAAGGATATATTTTAAAGCATTTTACATCAAACCAGATTACGAGCATAGGGAGAAAACTCCCTTACAGCTAGGTTTTTCTGTCTTTCTGTCTTTCTGTCTTTCTGTCTTTCTGTCTTTCTGTCTTTCTGTCTTTCTGTCTTTCTGTCTTTCTGTCTGTCTGTCTGTCTGTCTGTCTGTCTGTCTGTCTTGTCTGTCTGTCTTGTCTGTCTTGTCTGTCTTTCTGTCTTTCTGTCTTTCTGT
>NW_009710707.1:17405-24619 GCF_000703405.1 Apaloderma vittatum | reverse complement strand
GGCAGCCAGCTTAGCCATAAGGATGTTGTCAAAGGCCCTATTTTGGAGCTCAAACAGCCTTTTATCTTGGCTTTTAGACATTGAGGGGGAATCAGACAGGTGGGACTTAAGTACCACTGCAGGAGAATATTCAGTCAGTGTTACATATGGAGTGGCATGAGGCATATTCGCAACAGGCTTATTTGCCCTGGCAAAGAACAGAAGATAATGAAATAATTATGATTTTATATTTGCAAAAAATTATTTAATGACACTGTATTTATTTAGTCAATGGATAGATATGGGCATGCCAGCTGGCTTCCCTCCATCTCAACGTATTATAGTGAGCTCCGACTTTTTTTTTTCAAGAGTAAAACTAAGGGCCCAATTTAGGTAACTAATTACTCCAATCACAGAACCAAACGCTGCTCTCATTACCTTTTTTAATCTTAGATGAAATTTCACGAGGGTTCATGTGCTTATTGCAGATATAAATTGATACAGCAGGGTGCCCATCTTTTTGCATTACTTCAATTATTCAAAACAATGGTGTAAGCTGACAGTTCAGAAAATAATTTAAAGTGGCAGAATCTATTTTTTTAAAAACATTTACTGTGGTTGCTTCATTTGATTTTTAGGGTTTTTTTGGTACAGAAAAAGGCCTGAAAAAATATAGAGACCATCTGGTTGCTTCATTTGATTTTTAGGGTTTTTTTTGGTACAGAAAAAGGCCTGAAAAAAGATAGAGACCATTAGAATCTCCACACTATTGTTTTCATTTAATCTCAAAAACATCAGGTAAAGCTCTGGTTTTGTAAATGAACTTTTGAGGAATATAAATGATGTTTGTGGTGCAATGCTGCTGCACTTTGTAAAACTGTTCTCCTTCTCCAAAGAGTTAACTGTACATGTTTAATTTATGCTAGGAAAAGCAAACTTTTGAATAGATTTGGTAAATATTTTTTTGCCACTCTGATCTTCAGGAGACGTAAGTTGAACCACTTGGGATAAATGTCTTCCAGGACAGATAAAAATCTGAATTTTTAATATAGGAGAAAATGCAAATATAAACTCCTTGTAAATGTAAGAAAATGAAACCAGAAGTCGTCCTCCCATTGTAGGTCATTTTTAGCAAAGATCAGATAGCAGAGCTCAAAGGAAAATTTATGATGCATTTGATTTCCCACATTCTTTGCAAAGAAGAGGCAATCATTTTTCCAAGTGACTTTGTGATGGTGTTCTGCTCTATCCCTTTATTTTGGCCCGGCACGCTGCAAGGAGAGCAATCACAATAACATATCCATTAGGTATAGGCACTGACAACCAACTCAAATTTAAAAAAAAAATAAAAACCAATTGTCATGTTAAAATTGCTTTTGGTATTACATCTTTCATCAGCAAGCGGGTAATACACTGAGCCTACATAAATAGATTACTCGGCCACCCCTGAGGTGCAGCCAGGGCTGGGGTGGGAAGCAGTAATCGCGATGTACCAGCAACACAGCACAGCAACTCAGAAAACCCCGAACAATAAACCATCATCAGCTGAAACTGCACGGGCAAAGGACAAAAAGGGGAAGGCTGAAATAACTGCCCAAGGCGGAACTTGATCCAAAGGCTAAGCCAGCGTCCTTGTTCTTGCGAAAACGTCTGCGGTATCTTCGCTGACTGCAAGTAGCTGTGAATGCCTGAAATGTAACGACCTTCCTTAGCCATGTAGTAAAGCTGTAGTTTAGGTTTAGAGAATACGCTGGAGCCAATTAGCAATGTTTTCCACAGCCTTGCAGGTTTCCCTAGAAAGGATGTGAAAAACAAGGGATGTAGAACCTAACCGTCACAAAGCAAAATGTTCCTTCAGAGAACCATCCCGATATCGCTGTGGCTGTGGAGGTGATTGTGTTCCTCTTCCCTATGGCTTGGACCCCCCAAAAAAATGCCTGGGGACTGAGCACGTCCCCAAGTAACTTTGCTGATGAGCAAAGCATGGCGCAGATACCAGAAGTTGGGAAATAAAGACTAATTCTGGGTTAGACCTTTCAGGTGCTTTCTGAAATAAAAGCCGTATATATGAATTTTCACGGGGAAAAGAGACAGGCGAAGTGCATTTGGTGAAATCTTGATTATTCATGAATTCGCCCTTCACAGAATTCATTAGCTGACCACATCTGCAAAGCAAATAGCTTGATAATGCAAGAAAGTTCTCCTAGCTTTTCCCCAAAGTGCGGAAGAAAACACGACAGAAATCAGCTTTCTAGAAACTATGAATAAACAAATATATAAATGTGGGAATTTTCCTTCTGGTCAGTTTTGCTAATAGCAGTACTTCGCTTTCACACCATTATAGTCCCCTAAAATACCTTCATATTCACACGGAACCATGGGCTGCAGCAAATTAATGAAGAGCACCCATCACATCAGTGGGTGTTTTTTGACCGTGAGCTACTGGTAGCTCTCAAGTTTTTTTTATAAAAGAGAAACAGGAGTCTGCTTATTTCACCGAGGGGACAAGGAGTGCAAAAAGAAGATGAAAGAGTTGTTCACATCACATTTAACTTAACCACAAAGGTAAGTCTGGAGTGGGGACACCCTTGCCTGCACCACCAACACCAGCAGCCTTTTACAGCAGCACAACAATTTTGTGGGGGTTTTTGTATGTTTTTTTAATAAACGTAATTCAATGTTTTGCCGAAGAATACTTCCTCGAGCCATTTTTTTATTAATACAATAAAAAACTTCCTCTAAACTGTAAAATCCCACACCTTTGGAACCCTACAAAGGGATGAGTCAGGCTCAAAGGCTAATTATATCCCAACAAAACAGTTTCAAATCGAGAGATAGATTTAGATTAGATGTTACAAAGAAAATCTTTTCTGTGAGGGTGGTGAGACTCTGGCGCAGGCTGCCCAGAGAAGATGTGGAAGCCTCATTCCTGGAAGTGTCCAAGGCCAGGTTGGACGGGGCTTGGAGCAGCCTGGGCTGGTGGAAGGTGACCTTGCCCAGGGCAAAGGGTTGGGACTAGATGGTCTTTAAGGTCCTTTCCAACCCACACTGTTCTGTGATTCTACAAAATTATCAAATCCTGAGCAAGCTAAGATCTTCTTACCAGGGGAGACAACCACGTGCAAGAAGATATTTCTTCTCTCTTTGCTGAATTTGTACTTTTCTTCCAGGAAGATTTTTCTTTCTTGTTCTTTGATTCTTTTCCTCTCCTTCAGTCCCTCGAAACATGCAGTAACTACACAGAGGGCAGCTGGAGAAGAGGGGAGGCAATTGCTTTGCCAGGCTGATAAAGTAGGTGCTTAATTGCTTCGCTAAATCTGGGCATGAGCACTCACTTTTTTTTTCTCAGACTCCCCAGTTTTTGTTAAGTTCCACAAGGTTGTCTCGCTGTACTCATAAATTACAGCACAACCCAATTCTCTTACCCCGTGAGGTGCCGTGCTGTAATTAATAAATCATTTGCATTTCAACAGCAGCTTCTGCCAAAGAAGATCAAAGATCTCAAATATTAGTGTCTTAACATCCTCTGGTGCTATTCCTCTTGGAAATCTAAGGCAAACTCCCCATCTGTGCTTGCTGCTCCATCTGTGGATAACGCCCCTCCACCACCTTTGGGCAGGTAACGCCGGAGGATGGAGCACTTCTGCCCCATGGATCTTGCTGGATGGAGCACCACTGCCCTTCTGCCGCAATTTGCAACAGGATCACTGTTGCTCCCCGCAAAAGCACTGAATTGCTTCAGAAGTGGGAATACAACTCGTATTTTTACTACTACTGCCAGTTTAGTTTTGAACCTGTGGCTCCCATAATTTCTGATGGATGAAGGAACGACTGGTTGGAGTCGCTACCATCACCACCTGGTTAACTTTGCTGGTTGCACCCAGAAAGCTGGCCAGTTAATTAAAAAAGTAATAGCACCTGCAACTCCAACAAAATAGTTTCATACACGTCCCGGAAACTTGAGGGTTGAAAGATGAACTCTTTTGAAACTAAAGCACTGCCTCCTTTGAAATCAATTCAACTTGGGTAAGCAAAACTAGCAGGACCGCTCTGAAAACGCTGCAAATGTCATCCCTAAGTGTACAAGTTAAAAAACCAAAGCTTGCTGGGGAAGTTGAAACATGCTGTTTTTCACATGAACACTGATTTAAGGCAGGAAAATAAGCCTGTAACCTTAGTAGGTTCTGTTTCATCTTCCCGACACATTTGTGATGCCTCTGCTTTCTCCAGTGGAATTTAAATGAAGACCAAATGGTTTCAACATAAATAAATAAAAAGTTTAAAATGTGTAAGAAGCCTTTACGATCAAAGTCAGCCGATTTCAAAATACCTTAGCAAGCCTTTTTCTAATTAGAAATATTAACCTTTCTGCCTGGAAATAAGCATGCGTATCACAGTGATTCCCTCAGATAGGTCTGTAATGAGAGGTTCAGTTAAGAGGAACCCAGCTTAAATGAGATAAGGTATTGTCCTAATACAAATTGCTTTCCCGTAAGACCACATCACCTTCATATAACATTTTTATTTAGAACTACCATGGCATGTATCTCTGTCTGAGTAGGAATGCTCAGGGTAAACACTCCCACAATGTAATTCACTACTGAATTTAAAGAACTGAATAATGACAGATTTTATTAGTTTAGCAGAACAAGCTTTAGACAGGTTTAGTTACCTGAACTCTGCTCATCAAGGACATTTTGTAAAGCAGCAGAAGGTTGAACTCCTTAAAGGCAACCTCCTTCTGCTAGGAAAAAATTACCGATTATTTCTTTGTCTGTAGGAGTTATTACTGGGGTAGTTATCTGAAACACCATTACAACCACGTTCAACTGGACCAGGATCCACGTACACCAAGACAAAAATAACCATTACCTAGGATTTTGTGCACTTAGGAACAGCAGAACTTGCCAATTATTAGCTGCAGCCCCTTGCAGTACCTATGAGTAAAAAGAACTTAAATTTATTATCAGCTTAAAACCCATTCTGTCTTGAATCACTTTAGCATCATCCTTCCTGAGGGAGTGGAGTCACAGAGTTCACTTGACCACAACTGCTGCAATCCCTCTCTTCTGTCGAAATAACAGAATCCAGGAGAACAGAAAGTTTTGGAACTCCAGAGAGAACATTCCCCCAAAAAACTTGGCAAAGTATTTTGGGGATAGAGGCACTTCAGGGCTCAGGATCTCAGCTTCACGTTATAATTATAACTGACGTCTTTTTGTTAAACACCGTAGTGCTTATCTTTTTGGACTGAGCTGTGTAGGTCAGAACCGTATTTTGGAACAAAACAAGGCTCTCTAAAACACCCTTGACTCCATTACTGGAGCTGGTGCAGACAGGGATGGGGTAATTTTGAGTCGCCAACACTTGTGCTGGGATGTTGCAGTCTGCAGCCCTGAAAAGGCTCGTAGTTTTGCTAATTAGCCATCTAACACGATACACCGAGTCGGAACGTGTTCAAACGGAAAGCACGCTGCACCGGTGAATCCACCCATCGGGGCTGACCGCTCATGGATCTGATGACTTACTAGAAACATGACTAGACTTACCCTTTTTTTTTTTTTTCAAATTATTTCCATGGGCCTTGAGGAAAACGGGATTAAATAGGGATGAAGGGGAGGTAACTACTGACAAAGTTACTTCAGAGGCAATCTGGACTTCCATGAGACTGCGCATACACGTGAGACGCCTTCCTGAAACAATCTGTCTTTGAAACACGACAAAGAGCTAAGCCAAGCATCACATAAAAAGATGCTGGCAGATTGCTTTTTTATTTCCTACCCCCTCCCCCCAAACTTTTGCCTCACAATATTAAATACAATCACAAAGCATTCTCCAGATTAAATGTTAAAGAGGTCTAATGCTCCGTCTCTTACTTCTGGCAATGAAGAGTTTAATCTAATTAAAGCCATGAACTGAATGTGTCTGCTGGTTCTAATCCTCAGCAGTGTTATTGTTAGGTTACGCAATCCTGATTAAGTATAATTTCAGACAACAGGAAAAGTTTCATTTTAATGAGAGGAAAATACATACAACATCCTTGCGGGTCTATTTAAGATTATTTTTGTGGTTTATTTTTAGTTAATAGTTTTCCAAATATAAGCTACAATCATGCATTCCCTCAGAAATATCTGTTATTTTAATATTTGCTGCTGCAGTACTGTCACCGTGCGCTTGCGCTTTGAATGCTACCACCTAAAATCAAGGCTCACTTCAGTGCTACTCGGCACATTAAAAACCAGCCACGTAACATACAACCTGTGCTGCTTTGTTCCAGTGCTCAACATAGAGGGTCTTAACGTTCAGAAAAGTCCTAGATATCTACAGAGTCATAGAAATGTCTCTGATTATCCATCGCAAAAAATACGAGCAATCAAAGCTACTATTTAAAAAAAAAATAAAATCCTAAACTGCAATACTCCAGAGAAAACACATTTCAGTGTTATTTTTAGGAAGTGAAGAAAAAAGTCGTGGAATTATATCCAAAGCCAACCCTCGACACCACGATCTCCCTGCAGGGTGCTGCAGAAACAGTAATTTCGGTGAGAGTGACAGAATCCTTACAAGTGTCAGGGAAACACTTTGGTCCCCGCAGATGCCTCAGGGCACTCGGGAAGATCATGATCTTCTGCAGCATAAAGCCAAGCCTAGAACAGGACCAGGGAGTGCAGCAGGCGATGTATCGTTTCTCTTTCGGTATAGCAGCTCTTAATTACAAACTGTATAAAAAGTGTAGAAGGAACTCGAGCTAGCTGTTATTTTGCTGAGAAGGGAGGTCCCAGCTGGAGATACGGATCCACCAGAAGAGCTGCAGGACGGCTGCAGCGGGGAGGAAGCAGGAGGAGATATTTGCCTATTTTTATTGTGGTCAGTGCCTGGAAAAGTAGCCACGGGGGCTGTGCCCAGCCCTTTGAATTAAAAATCTGAGAGTTGCTGGCTTTAAGGAGGAAAAAGGGCTGAAGGAGTGCGACGCCCTCCTCTTGAACTCACTTTGCCCGTCTATAGGCGTGAGGCAAAGCCACCTGCCAGCGACACGGCTCAAGCCGTCAAGTTTCTTCCTGCCTCAACTCTGCTCACACGGAGGTGATGATGTTCTTACAAACCTCTGCCTCTGGCTATCGGGGGCTCAGCTCTGAGACTCACCCAACTTGGGAACAAGGGGTGACCCAGCTCCCTTTTTAAATTTTTTTTTTTTGTGTGTTCAAATTTCTAATCCTACCGCGCCGGCGGGTTTC
>NW_009710707.1:12188-17374 GCF_000703405.1 Apaloderma vittatum | reverse complement strand
CGGAAGAGCACACACCGCTGCCGTGCTGTGGATTTCCTGAAGAAGCGATGAATAAAGCAAAGGAAATCAGTGAGGTGCCTAAGGAAAATCACTCATGTGCCTGCCTGGCTCTCCTTTCAGGTAGCTAAAGAATCTGAGCTATTGCAAGGCATTTCCAAATATTATTTTTTTACCGCGTATTTCTACAACTCACATCCTTGTGGGTGTTCTGGTCCCTGCTGTCACAACCAATGCCTATAATATTAATGTTATTTTTAGAGAAAGGAAAGCCTCAAGCTACAGTAAGCACAACTCCTCTACTTAAGATCAATACTCAAACTAAAAAAACCCCACCAGTTCCAACTTCTTTTTGCTCTTTTACTCTTCCACCTGGTCATTTTCTTTATGATTGTCTCCTGTTGCTAACTGCGAGACGGGGGAGGCAATTGCCTCGCTTGAATTTGAAGTTAAAATAAGATTGGAGTCTGATTCCTGTCAGATGCCAGACAAGAATAGAGTCTGAAAATCCGCATATGAAAGTCAGGTCTATTTTATGTGACAAACATATTGAGCAGTGGGCTTTATTTCATCACAGTTTTTAATTTATCTTTTGCGACTACCGAAGAACGCTCCGTCAGTTTATTTTGATGTTACAGGATCACAGCAAACAAAAGTCCTCTCTTTGTAAGACTCAGCAGGCACAAAGAAACCACAGAGGTGGGCTGCAGATAGTTGTTTGTGTTTAACTGCATTAAAACTACTTTAATGATACAGACCAAGCTCCTTAGAACAAACAGTATAACTAGGCTGTCACAAGAAATCTGCTTCACCTTCCATATGCTTTGCCAACAAAACTGGCCCGAGGGAAGTCAACCAAAGTTCCCAGAGACTGCTGGGTTCTCCTCTCTTCCCGTGTGGGGCTTGAGCACTGAGTATTGTCATGCCAAATATTTTAGTCCTAATTCATTTTATACCCACAGTACCACACAAATTTCCAGTTCAAAACAACCTCTACTTAAATCAGTTACTAATGGGACCACGGAGAAGTAACTTTTGATTTAACAGGCACATTCTTCATGTTTTTAACAGTCAGCTGCCTATAGCTAGTTTCTTTACCACCAGTAATCCCAGCATGGAGAAGCCTTCAAAGAGTTGCTCAGTGACTGAACAACTTAACCAGAGCTCAACCAGCTTCAAGAGAGCCTGACCAGGTTTTGTAGTTGTCACAGGGGAGGTTACTCGGCTGTTTTCAGTTGTAGGACAGGTTCAAGCAACCTGGTCTAGTGGGAAGTGTCCCTGTCCATGGCAGGCGGGTTGGAACGAGATGATCTTCTGGGTCCCTTCCACCCCAACCCAACCCAACTCAACTCAACTCAACCCATTCTATGATTCTCTTCTACGATTCTAAACAACTGGGTGAAGGCTTACATCTACGTCCAGGGCAGCGATGCTGAGGAACGAGGTCTACGTAAGGTCAGAAAGTATAAGGTGAAGGCTGGGGATGAGGAATTTGCTTTGCAGAGAGACATGGAGATCTCTGACCAGACACAGTACAGGACAGTGGAAGCCGTAAGCGTGCAGTCCCAGGACGATACCCCATGCAGAAAGGAAGAGGCACTCTGCATTGCACAGCAGATTGGCAGCAGAGCTCAGAGCGTAACAGGGATTTTCTGACTCTCAGCCCAGCTGCTTAGTCATCACTCTAACTTCAATCAACCTCAAAGCACGCTGAGGAACAAAATTCACAATAAGTCCCGCCCCTTGTTGCAATTTCTGCCAAAACTGAACTTGGAGCTACAAATCTAAGAGGAAGGGGAGCTTTCAGACCACATCAGAGGTGTGCGGTGTCCTGACCACCCTCCGTTTGCCACTAGCAGGGTCCCAGCTCTGGATTTGGTGAGCTCTTCTAGTCTAATGCTCTCCTGGGCTCCCTTACGAACCGGTAATATTAACGACTAGCACTGAGGGAGATTTCCTTGCCGAATTTCATCTACATGAAATAAATCTAGTTCAGGTGGATGGTTTCTCAAGAGCCATACACTGCGCTGAGCACTCCTTACACACGGAAAGCTGTACGCTTACCACACGCTGCCTAACTAAAACCCACAGAAGAAAAATGTATCTGGAAAATGGCTGTAAAACCATCCCCAGCAATTCAGGAGAGTCTTGCTTGTCACTGTTATTTCTACAGCTTACACAGATTTCCTACACAGTCAAACAAAACAAACAAAATCCGCACGCTTGTTTTTTGGTCCCACCAGCCAAATGCCGTTGAGTCACACAACCACCAGCAAAAAGGCCATTACAAAAATGAGGCCGAGCGATGGATTATATTGGTAATACAGAGTTGAGACTTAATTTTGTTTCAAATGGTCTGCATTCTATCAGACGAGGATCGGATCTTTGTCCAACCAAGCCAAGGCTCTGGTGATGGGATTTGGTAAACTCTGGCCATTTATGTTACTTCAAACATCTCTTCCCATATGGACTCATCACCCATCGTGTGAGTGAAACTTCAATGCGCAAATATTTATAAAAAGAAAATGCCAATAGGCAGATACGCGTGCCTAAATTAAATTAAAAACTAAATTTAGAGGTGTTTTTGCAGACTAATATTTGCAAAAGTTAGGCATGCTAAATTTTTATGCTGAAGTAACATGCTTAAGCTTATTCTTCTGCTTTGGGAAAATATGCTAGTAGGGAAACAGGCTAAAGGATGGGCAGTCTGTGACATGAGGTGCTCTTTGTTTTCTGCTCATCGTAAATTGCTTAAAGATACAGAGGGGATGAACAAGGTAGGCTTAGATAGTACTCGCAATAAGCAGTTTGATGCTCCAGCCTCATCTGAGGAATCAGAATGGAAACACTTAAACTTGAGTTTTCAGGTGCTTCTATAAAGCAGAATATAACGATACAGAGCGAGGGAGCCCAGCCAGTTATGCTAAGGAAGTAGGACAGCAGAGACAGAAGTTTCGGGAACAGCAGTAAAGCTGGGAAAGCATTTTCTATAGTACTTGCTTTACTCTAAATTCACCTTACCGCTATAGCGTTGACTGGGTCCAGCAAAATAACCACGGATACAAAACCTATTCCAAAATATATACAGGAGATTACATACTCTGATATGGCCAGCCATGTGCTTGCTGACAAATACCAGTATGATTATTAAAGCTAAAATAAAATGCTTAAAGTAATTGCTTCTTCGTAACATAGGGGCTGAGCATTGTTTGCTCAACGGAGGCACCTACTGTGCAGGCAAGAAGAAGTGACAAACACAAAACCAGTATATACGCTGTGCCTATGAGGATACGATATGGAAAAGATTAACCCATGTACAAACAAAGACCATTTTAACACCCATCTTTATGGCTTCGCCCACAGCAACCATAGCTTCAGCCAGCAGCGGGACAGCTGCTCCCGGACATGGCATGTCCAAGCTGCCACCAGGAGTCTCAGAAAAACCATGGTGACTTGAGCCAGGCTGCCCATCCCAAACCAACAGCTGAAGAGTCCCCCCCAAAAGCTTTCACTTAAAAACGAACAGCAAGAGGCAGCACTGATCGTAACACTTTTCCCAGTTAATTCGTTCTCTGAGAAAGACAAGTTCTGCAAGGCTGGTGCTCCTGGCTCTGAATTTCATGGAGGTTTCTCCACACAGGATTCAGAGCAGATTCAATAAGCACATCGGCTTCCAGAACCTGAAATGAAGATATTACCAAGTCCAATCCTGGTAGTGCTGCCATGTGTTCAGTCCCCAGATCATAAAGCTTTTATCTGAAAATAGGCTTAGATGAATGATGCTCAGGATATGAATTTGTAAGTATTTGTTTTTCTGGTTTGTTCAATACCACTTCTGCACTGTCATGAGTTACAGACTTAAAGGAAACGATCGGACTACAATTTTCTTTGCAGTATCAGCACTGTCCTGACTATACATCAAAAGAAATGAATGATGGGCATAGCTGTAACACAAGCACCAGAAGTTCCAGTAATATTTAATCAGGTCTGAAAACTTCACGGTCCCTGAATATCCAGCATTTTTGTCCATCCCATACCTAGCTGAAACACTGAACATGTTTCATTGTCCTGAATTTAGCTGTGAACTCCACCAGAGTTCAAGGAATATCTGTACTCAAACATGTGATCTAAGCACATTTGTAGCTAACAGCACTATTAAAAATTAATCTTCATAAATACATAATCATATTTCTGTGGCATGGAAGCTTAAGTGGTTTGTCACCTCCCGCTGTTCTTCATAAAATGCTGCAACAATGTTTTGTCCTTTTCTCAAACAACTCTACTGCTGCTGTGCTGTGGAATACTAATATTAAATACCAATATTAATACCAATATTAGTACTTTATTAGTATTATTAGATTAAAACAACACAGTTAACAGGAAAGAGTTGTGAGAGAGGTTGAGAGAACCATGTGTCCTAGTTGGGAAGAACACTGGAAATTCTTTTTTCCCCCCTATAAAAATCTGTGGCTTTGGTCTTTCTGCCGCCAGCCTGTTGTGTTAACAAGCGGTTATTTGCCTGCCCTGACGCAAGCCTTCTGTATATCCCCCAAGCTGAGGAAGAATCACAGATTCTGTAAAGAGTACTTTTCTAATTTAAGTGGAAAACTGCAATTATTTTGCCAAATCCTCTAATTAGCAGATGGTGTTACAGCCATTGTCGGTTGGATACTGCTCCCAGTGCACCAAAGCAATCCCTTTATTCTCAAGCGGGACACGGAAATGTAAACAAAGGCAGCATTTCCACTCCATTCTCCTGTAATTAAGTGGAACAGAGCAGGGAAAGGACATGACGAATGTAAGATCATTATTAAAATGTCTGAAACCCTGAAATTGCTGTGATAATTTGAATTGCTGCGATAAACCCAACTCAGAAAAATCACCAATTACTTTCTTGATGGAACATCAGATTTACCTGTTCTGATCTCCACACCTCTGACTGAGGTTCAGGTACACTTGACACGGTGTTGCTTTGACCAGAAGTGTTATAGGTGAAGCTCTCCAAGAACGTCAAAAGCACTTCATTAATACCGAAATAATCCAATTAATTATACCCACAACACATACCTCTCAAATCTGATGCCGCACAACCGCGCCCAGGGGTCTATTTTTAAAGCCCTGCTATTCCCAGACAGTCTCAATGATAAAACTGCCAAAGGGCTGGCAGCTCCCGAAATCCTGCCGACCCT
>NW_009710707.1:0-12157 GCF_000703405.1 Apaloderma vittatum | reverse complement strand
GGAGGCGACGGCAGACGGATAATCCGTTCCCCCCGGGGAAGCCGGGAGGAGCCACGACCTCGCTCCAGACGGCATCACGTCGAACCGTCTCGCCGGCGCGCAGGAGCCAGCAGAAGTGGGACACATCATCGAAAACGTCCGAGACACGCTAAAATAGGTTTATCGGGATTTACATTTCCCAGGAAAGCCACCCGTTCAGCGTTTCTTTTTCGCCCCTGTGATGGATTGGTGCTGGCAGCACCGAAAATGGTGTCTGCCTGTTTTTCTTTTTCACACTGGCTCTCTTTTCCACAGATTTCCTCCCGTTTCCGCCACGCCGCTCCACGTTACGGAGCCTCCTGGAGCCTGCAGTCTGACAAGCTACTCTGTCAGATCCAGTTTGTGGGGTTTCAGCTGCCTGAAGGTTCTCGTGAAGGTCCGAAGTCATTCACAACCCGATTCACCTGCATTGCTCTGGCACCTCACCCACAGAATCACAAAACAGTTTTGGTTGGAAGAGACCTTCAAGATCATCAAGTCCAACCTTTGTCCCAGCCCTACCAACACCGCTGACCCCTGTCCCTCAGCACAACATCCACCCACCTCTTAAATATCCTCAGGGATGGTGGCTCAACCACCTCCCTGGACAGGCTGTTCCAATGGCTGACAACCCCTTTCAATAAAGAAATTCCTCCTCATACCCGGCCTGAACCTTCCCTGGAGAAACTTCAGGCCACCCAGCAATGCTCGAAAATGCCAGGAGTGCGAGGTTCATGCCGCGGTGTGAAGCAGCAACCCAATATACCAGGAACTGTAGTGAAAATTTTCACTTCTCCTCAGCTTCTGCCCATTAAGCATTTCCAGCTGCAACTAATTCAAGCAGGAATTGTCCACTCGAAACTCTTGATGGGCTTTGACAATCCTAGAGAGGAGGAAAGAGCTTATGCGTGTGCACATTAACGTACAGCCGAAGGAAACACGGTGTGTCCCTGCTGAATCACACACTGGAATATGAGGAGATTGCAAAAATTAGGCACTTTCTTACAAGGAGCCAGATGCTACGCAATCACTTGGTATCTTGTTATTATCACAGCTATTTCTATATCGCTACGAGCCCTGCAAATCTAGCAAAACATTTCACTCGTTAGAGGCTTCTCACCGTCTGTACTTTTTGAGAGCAATAATCAAATAAGAAAACAGACCCTAAGCTACTCGTGTCTCATTTCAAATCTAAAAGGGGCTGAAACCAGAAACCTACTCCTATTATGCATTGCCTTTACTTCTACTCAGGGCCATCCAATCCAGAAGTTCAACTTAAAAGTAATATAAAATACGCATATGTTTACATAACCAAGGCTAAAAATGTCCTACCAAGGGCCAAGAACGAGAACGGCTTTAAAATTACACAGCAAAATATAATGAGTTAAACCAAAACACACATACTAAGAACTAGTACATACACCTTTTTATGCCTGTCCAGGTTGTTCCAGCTTACTGAGCTGTCATATCTATCGATCTATATCTATATTTTATATCTGTATCTAGATACAGCCCTTGAGTAAGCTGCTCTGGATGGTTCACTCCCTAAATTGAGTAATTACGTAATTATGTATTTCTTAACATAATTAACCTCATAGTGTAATTGATCCGCACCTAGCATGTATCACCAA
Source organism: Apaloderma vittatum (assembly GCF_000703405.1). Lineage (NCBI taxonomy): Eukaryota > Metazoa > Chordata > Aves > Trogoniformes > Trogonidae > Apaloderma > Apaloderma vittatum. The sequence goes on along the minus strand of NW_009710707.1, from coordinate 10,508 downwards.
AACACCAACTGCTACGCATTTTCAGCAGGTGGATTTTGCTAAAGTTTTGAAAACTAGGAGGAAAGTAGGAATGAGCACACGTGCGAGTGTGTGTGAGCACGCAATAATCACACACGCATACATTAGACACCTATTCATGCCTTGTTTGTCTTCCTGACATTTTGATTCAGCCTTTGTCCCCCGCGTTTAAGCAGTAAATTATCTGCCCTGTACTTACCTAAAAACCCCGAGCACAGGTTCATTCAGTTTAGGAGTTACCTTGGCAATTAAAAGATGTGTAACTGAACAGACTAAAACGGATTGGAAGAACAACGCGGTTTGGGGAAAAAAAATATGCTTTTGTATAAAATGCCAGCGTTACCAAACCTGACAGACCTAATAGGAAATTTCTCGCCACAACCGCAAGCAAAATTTCACCTGAAATATTTGGAATAAAGGTGTAAAGTGAAGTGCAGCTTGATCTCACGCGAGCAAAAGCCAATTGTTATTTGCTGCGTTGCGAGAGTCATACGGCATTGGTGCCATTTTAAAAAAAATAAAAAACCAGGGAAAGATCACACGTAGCTCTCATTAAATACACTGCAAAATAACGCGAAGTTACATCTTAGCCTAGCACCGCTCTGTAGCCAGCATGACTTGAAGGCAATCTGTATTTTCTTTATCCGAGCTGCAGGAGAGAAAACAAGCTGAGAAGATGCTGTGAGCCAAGGGCCTGGCCTGGCTGCCTGCCCGAGATACCCAAAGGCAAGTGTTTGCAAGCACAGCTTTGGACAAGACCGTGCTGGCTGTCTCACACTGTTCCTTCACAGGGACGGTTTTTCTCTGGGCAGATCTGGGACTTCTGGAGACATTTTACCGGATGTAAAAGGGCTGAAACGCGAGTGATGGAACCACCCCGCGTCTCTTGGGCGTGCTCTGTTCCTGCCGTGGGTACGGTCGTCTTCTGCTGTCAATTCCTGCGGTGAACACGATGCCATCGACATCTTTCTGGGACATCTCTGGCAGGAAGAACCGGGGACCCGACTCACACGGTATGGAGGAAGATGCTATCTGACTTAAGGATTTTCCCATGACACCCGAAATAAAATCCCACATAGGCACAACTCTGAGCAACCTCAGAGCAGATGGCATTGAGAGGATGGAAAACAGCTCAGGTTTTAGTAAAATTCAGTAGACTACTGGCTGGAGAGGATATCCTAGGGCACGAAAACGATCTTGGGCAGATGGCAAGAAGACACAGGTCAGCGTGCTCACGTCAGCCCAGGCCTGGTTCCAACTTCTTTAAACCTTGTCAACTGCTTAGTCTATATTTCCTAGCCTAATACTTTGTGAATTTTAATTAAAGTGGTGTTTGGACTTAAGCATTCCACCATACTATAAGCTACGCGCTCGGCACTGCACTGCTCTCGTCAGAGCTATACCAACCGTGGTTTACACAGCACTTGCTGCTTTCTCCAGAGAGGGCTGACTGGTCCCATGATGCTCACGCTTTTCCTGATTTCCAGCTGTTCCATTTCATTAAGAGACAGCTAAAATTGCCTCAGTGGTTTCCTCATATTACTCTTCCACATAAGCAGTTGGTGCGATTACCACGGGGATGCCATGGAGTCGGGAGCAGGATGAGAGGTGGCTCTTGAGACTCCTCCCACACAGAGGAAGTCCCACTCCAAAAGACTTTGGGAAACACGTGAGCAGCTAACAAACGGAAACGACAAAAGATCTGGAGACTAGTGGGATCAATGCATTTTCATGATTTGAGCAAAGCAAAAGAGGAAAAATTAAGCAAATGACGACCCAGAAATCAGCACTTTGTAAACAATTTCCCCTTCGTTATTCAAGAACATAATTTTCCTCCACAGTTGCCTCTTCTAATAAACATGCGTGTGTTCTTTCTTTGAGGCCATTACTAAAAAGGATCTTCCCACTAACAGGAGTGCCCTAGATACGCAGCAGAAAGCCTCTTGCCTTCACCAGTTCTACATAGGGTCAAGCCTGTTGATGCTGAAGGTGATGAGGCTTTTACCACCGCGTTTAACAGACATAAAAGTGCCCTACATCATCTGCTGCGGGGAGCCAGCGTAGTGAGGGGCAGCGCTCAAACACGTGTATAGATCCGAGGGAAAAAAGTAGGACATAAGCATATATACATAAAGGCTGTACAGAACTAGCAGGTGCTGCATGAATAGGGAGGCTCTACCCTACTTGCTACCAATCAGCTATAATATGGATCTAGGGCTCCTAAATATTAGCCCTCTTTTCATCCAGCTTCTCTGCAGCACAAGAGACATCATCAGACCAGCAGCAGAAGCACTTAGCCCACACCTTGCCACGTGCGCTTGGAATAGCTATCGCTTTGTTAATCTTAATCTACAGGGAGTTTCAGGCCAAGGATGCGCCGCAATTTATTCATCGTATGCACACCGATGCCATGTTTGCTCTAACACTGACTAGGAGAGAGCTCTGCTCTTCTGGAGATACTGCTGGGGTTGATTAGACAGCGTAATCCTCAAAGCCCGTCTTCTGTTTCTCCTGTTTATCTGTGCAGTGAACTGTGATTTGGCAAATTTTCCATGAGCGCAGAACGGCAGTGTCTCAGCTCTACCTCTCTGTGCCTTTTTCTACCCTGTGTATTCACAATGTTCACTTCTACGGTCTCCCCCTCCTAAGGATGCGAGGAACGAAAGCAGACTGACGGTAACTCACATTGCAGCCTGGGGTATCAAGGGTGGGCAAACCCACACGGTGTGCCCTGGATGGAACCCCGTTACCAAGACGACAGATTGCACACACAAAAGCCACTTTCTCCCTCAGGGCACACAATTCCAGAGATAAATCCTGAAGATTCTGGTCAAATACAACTTCTTTGTCCCAGGGGTCATTTTTTATGATCGGAACACCCCAGAAGGGCGATGTCCTGACAACCCTGAAGAGGCAGCTCAATTCAGCAAATGAACCAGTGCTGGAAGACACGGAAGAAACTGCAAAATTGCTCCCTCTTCACTAGCAGCAGGGACTCTGGTCCTCTGGAAACCGAGACTCAAGTGTCAGCACATGGGACAGCCCACGCAGCTCCCCCAGCGAGGGGCTGGCTCACGACCTCCTGCCAGAGGAGCTCAGCTGCCTTCCCCTCGCCAGGTGCAGGAATCCTAACTAAAACATCCTGCCCCAAATGTGAATTAGCATTAAATTTGCTGATTCAGCAGCACCAGTTGAAGCCTCAGCTGTGTGAGTTCGAGAGGTGGGACACCACGAGTGACACGGATGAGATTTGGCCTTATCTCGGCGCAGTCACTCACACGAGGGCAGGTGAGTTAACAGCCGGTCTCACAACCTCTGCAGGGAAATCAGAAAAATGGACTAATCTGCTAGACTAACAAACGAGGAGGGGGCGGATTTTGATCGGTTTTGTCGGCTACTTACAGCACATTCCAGCCTGCGGGAACGCTGTCTGCACATTAATGCCAGAAATACCTCGGCCTCTCATTTCACTACAATGCTCTTGCAGATTCAGATGCAAGAAGTCAGCATCAATATTTAGAAGTAGCCATTCCAAACCACAAGCTATCTGGGGCGTAAACATCACATCTAAATAAAAGATAGCGTACGGGGCTTGGTTACTGCAAGGGATGAGTACGTGTGCTGGAGCTCCTGCAGCAGTGCTGCCGACACGACAGCGTCCCACGTTCCGGAGATGAGCGGCGGATGCCCGAGCGACTGCAGCACCAGTTCAGAGCCGTTGCTAATGAAGAAGATTTCACTCTTTTAATTTATGAACCAACGCGCACGGATTTTCTCTAATAATCTTCATTTTTGCCCTGAAGAGGGCTCTGTGAATTACCATATGAATGATGGCGGCAGGACAACAGACGAGAAATTCATTCTGTTTCTCAAGCTCAGAGAAACTGGGAGGCTGGTTAGAGAAATTTGATCCAAGTCGCCATTCCTAGGCTCATGATTAAACAGCAAGAGAGCCAGGAAGGAGCAAGCCCTACAAAACTGGGTTTCGTAAGTTTTGTTACTCGGGGAATTACTGAGTTGTTTTTCCCCACAACTATAAACTAAAATATTCCACAGGAGATGATGTGTAAGAAGCCACTAGCTAATGAGAAACCACCAGCACCACTCAGGCATATCTAAACTTAATTCTGAATATTTTACTCACACACAGCTATAATTTTCTTAACAATGTTTAATCTACTTATAGCGTATTTTTTAACTCGTTCGGTCCCCATGTGATCTAGTTGAGAGGCGTCCCTGCCCGTGACAGGGAGGTTGGATTAAATGATCTCTAAGGTCCCTTCCAGCCTAGGCCATTCTAGGATTCTATGATACAAAATTAGGAGGAATCCAACTACAACTACTTAACACAGGCTTCATCCTATGCTCATGAAAGCCAGAGAGAATCCAGGGATCATTTTTATGGGGCTTTCGATCAGGTCCATAAAGCACCCAGGCTATTAGAGGTACCTGGAAAGTTCTAAAAATGTAAGAGCCAGCACGGAAGTGTAAATGTTGTTTGGATTCTTGAGGATGGTGATAAAAAATTCAGGGGCTTCAAAGGGTCTTGAGGCAGAACTTAAATATAGGAGGCTGCAAGGGTGCGTTTTGAGTATGCGTGAACATCCTGGAAGCGTTTTAGCCTGCAGACACGGTGCTTACTACCACCAAGAGCTGAGCACCCACTGAGTCTTCTTTGGGGAACAAAGCACCTCAGAGACGGCAGATTGTGCCGCTGGCAGAAGCCTTTGTGGCCCGTCCTTATGTGTAAAGGCTTTTTGGTATTCAGCAAGTGCCTGCCAGGCACTCTGCGCCCCGGTGAAGACAAGGGCAGAATTCATCGGCTTCCGCAGGAAGAAAATCAAACCCACCGTCCAACATTTTCAGCGCAAAGACAAAAGCACACAGAGACCACGAGCTTCCCGCAAAGCATAGGGAGGTGGGAGACTTTCAGACATAAATTCCCTAACAACTTCTCTTTGAAAATAGGCAAATAATGCTGCTGGTTATGTGGAGAAAGTATGATTCACCACAGCAAAGGGATGATTTCTGCCGCCCATTTTGGAAAACGGAACTGTCTGATTGCCTGATTAACTTGGAGAGATGCATATAAAGCTCTGAAGATATAGAGGACCAAGAGTGTTAATTATCAAATTAAAACAGTTTTAAGAGGAACTAAGGTCCGTTTCTTCAAAAATCTACACACACTTATACGGCTGCAAAATAATAGACCAAGATACTCCATTTTTTCAGCCTAGAAACACATATGTGCTATTTCAGCAAGAACAAACGGAATAGCAAGCGATGTTCAGCATCACAGCTTCTACCACTGCTTTTATCTAAAATCGTGGGACATTCCCACTGCATCAGATGCAGTTAACTACATTATATCTTTGGCCTGTAGAAATAAATGGAAACTAAAACAAGTCTTATTTTCAACTACTCCAATCAAATGATAAATATTCAAAGAATCCGTGAGTTTCTTCAAAACAGTGAGCCGGATTTCTAACAAGAAAATGAAATTAATTTTGGTTTCTGTGACTTTCCTCTACAGCCACACGGGGTTTTTAGTAATCCTTTTTAGCACCAGAATTCAAGATTCTCTCTGAATGACCTGAATTAGTGAGCTGTAGTTCTGAAGAAACCCTACACATGGACAGATCAACCCCCAAAATGAGCAGACCTGGTGAAATCAAAATTAAGTCCTGCAATACTTGAGTGTAACGACCTACAGGCATCACGCAACAAGACGGGGACGGATTAGCAGCAGAATTTGGAAGAGAGCACAACAGCTTTTTCTCTTCGTTAAATGCTCTAATTACCATCTCGGACTTCTTTTGCCCAGTCCTGTGGGTCAGCCCAAGCAAGCTGGTGTGGCTCTCCCCAAAGAGAAGCGCTAAATCCCATCTCTTGTGGCAGGTCAGGTCGTTAACGGATCGAACCTTCCCTGCACAGTAGAGCTCCCATTGCCACGTACACGGGCGCTCAGGAAAAGCAATTTGAATTAAGTGATTCAAGGAGGATCACCAGTGCTACATAAAACGCTCGTGTGGACGTTTTAATTCAGAACTGAATTGGTCTTAATGAATGACTTTATGAACTGAATAAACATCCACCCAAGGGCTTGTGGTGAGATAATGAATCTGTTTCATATTTACGGCTTAAATAATTCAAGTTACAATGTAGAAACAAGCTCTAGCATAAACTAGGCAGATCAAGATTTCTAAGAAGCTGTCCTTCATCAAGCTCTCTTTGATTCCCAATTCACAACCCGATTCCCAATCCATCACCTGATTTTTCCTCTTAAACCGCTGTACGCGGGGCAATTCAGTTTCTCTTTCCAGTAACTCTTTATTATTCCTCAACATCTTAGCCCCAGCAGCCCTGGAAAGAGCTTGTGACGCTAATGGTTTTGTCTGGGTGCCTGCCATCTGTGTTTTGGATCCCCGCAGATCTGAGATTGTCACCCCTGCTGCCAACACCCCATCCATCCAGCTGTACATGCCTTCCTAAGGCAGTCCACAGATGTGGAAATAAAAGGCAGCTACCGCGATGAATAAAATCCCACCCGATTAGAGCCGTCGGGCTGCACGTTCACATTTCCACGCCGACCCGCTTCCCAACCATAACACATCGACGGGGTCACTGGGGGCTCACTCGAGGTGCCACCAACCCCACCTCGAGGATTCCTGCTTCATTTCCCCGCCACGCGCAACGCTGAGCAAGAGCAGAACCATACTTCAGGAATAAAACTTCTGAGTGAAGGCATCAAACAAATTTCCCTTCCGGAAAGAACCCACTTCTGGAAGGCAAGGGAAGTTTTTCCTCTCTGTTGTCACACGACTGGTGAGAATCCTGATGCAAAGGACCCGCGGTGTTTTTTTGGGTCACTGGGATAACCTGGCTCTACAGCTGCCCACTGAATCTTTGGTCTCATCACAGAGCAGATGCTCCGTGTCACCGGGAAACGTTGCTATTTCCACCCCCCTCCGCATCTTTAAAAAGGGCAATGAAAAGCTGAAGAACAAAAGGCAACCGTCGGAGAAATACTAATTAATTTCCATGCTTCAAACACAATCTAAAAATAAAAAGCGGCTTCAAAGCAGCTTGTTGTTAAACGGAAGCATTCCAAAATAATCTGTAAGGTCTCAGGCTGAGGAAGGCTGTATGTTCATGATTCATGGCAATAGCAGCTGAGGACAGACAAGTTTTTACGAAAGAATGAGCTTCTTCCAAACACGCTCATCCTCCCTCCCCGTAACCAGATAGTCCATTATTGCTGATTTGTTGGTGAAACACTTCTTCAGACACCTCCAGTGACCGACATTCTTTAATCCGCACACCACGCAGGAGCTTCTGCTATTAACAGCACCCATTTTTTCAACCCTCAAAATTTTGCTGTAAATTCTCTGATGGATTAATTGCATTTTTAATGTAATAGGAATGCATTGTTGGAGAATTACGTCGCAGCACTACAGTTTGGGCAGCCTTGTATGATCTTCACAGCAGCTGGAAATGTAATTAGCATCAAACCCAAACAGCTTCATTAAACATCCCTTTCCCGTAAGAAGGGACACGCTTAAAGGCCTTGTCTCGCATGTTCCATCAGAGCTTGTAACAATCCCAAAACGCATTTTTCAGTCCATTTTCCAGCAAAGTCCACTTCTTAAACCCTGGAAACATTCCGCAGCAGATCTCAGGAAGACACAATGATGCTGCTGCGTCGCGGAGCGAGCGTACCCCCCACTTCTGAGCCAAGAAATCCCATTTGGCAATTCAACTCTAAAACCAGACAACCGCCTTCTGCGCCCCAAAGCAGGTCCGTGTGTTCCAAACGTGCTTGAATTCTCTTAATCTGCTTAAAATGACAAATCTAAACCCATCGATAATTTATAAGTCCAGCAATAAAGAAGCGAGCATCGCCCACCGCTGTCCCTTGCTACGAGGCGCCTTCTGCCCCCAGGAGCTTTGGGCTGTTTATCTAATTGCACGGCTAAAGAATGATCACTGGCTTTAAAAATCTGCCGACCCGCAGTCGGTTCCGCAGCAGTAAGCAGATACATCGGCTAGTTTTGCTCCTATAGAAAAGCAAAAAGTCCAATTTGTTAAAAGCTGCCTGTAGTTTTGCATGAAACCCGGCACAACTTTTGGGCAGCTTCTCGAAAGAAACGAAGAGAATGTCGGTGCGTGCAAACAGAAGTAATGGGCAACGTGCATTTTGACCAAGAATATACATTTTTACCTCAGTTCCAAAACTAAGAATGCCTCAAGTATCAAGAATACCTCAAATATCAAGAATATCTCAGTTTTGGATCAATGCAAAAAATAAAACTGAGAAGTTCTTTCAATTTTTTACTCAGTCCCTGAGCACAAGCAGCATAATATTCCAGCAGATTTAAAATGCAAACCGTTTCCCTGTCTGTCAGGTCATTTTATATTTGGAATTTACATTTGTAGCTATACTTGTTAATATCGAGCTCAAATTTGAAATGGAAACGCAAATTTGAATAATAACTCTTCTAAGATTCACCTAGAAAATACTGCAATATAATGCACTTACTTTCTGGAATTTCCTTCCCATAAAAATATTTGCTTAAGTCAACGTGCACTCACGAACAGCCCAAGTTCCTGCAAAAGGGTGCTTTTCTTCCAAAAACGACAATTTGCACCTCCCTCCAAAAAAACCCAGCAAAACGGTGAACAAAGAAGCACTCGGTAATGCTGGAAAGCAGTTGTGTTGCTGGGTTTTAACAAAACCAGAGCTCCCTTTTTGAAAGTCTGGCCTAAGCTTTACCATCGGTGCTGTTTTCTCCTCTCTTGTCCCAAAACGATCAGCGATTTCCCATGTCGATGCTCTATGAGCACAGCAAGAATACCCGGCTGGGACCAGCCAGTTCTTAAATAAAATTCAGGAAAACAGAACAGGGCCAAAAACCGCTTTGAAACACAGTTATCCTCGTCAGCCAACAATCCAAACCAACCCCCCGCTTTCCAAGCACGGGCTGAAAACAAGACCTTTGCGGATAAGATTTTTAATAAGAAGGAAATGGAAGAAAATGCCCAAATATCTCTCCTTCTCCCAGACCACCCTCCCCAAAAGGACAGGCAGAAGCGAGGGCAGGCACGTCTGTGGGCTGAGCTTCTCCTTCGCCCTTCCCCTGGCAAAGGTCTCGCCCAAACAGCAGGATTAATTGAGCAGCCCCAGAGTTTTATGGGAGAAAACGGGAGAAGCGATCGCCGGCGAAGCAGAAGGGAGCAGGAAGGTTTAAAAGCAGCATTTGGCAACGCCCGGCTAAATTCCTACCGACTGGAATATTCTGGAAAGTCAACTAAAAAATATTTACCTGTTGCAGTTAGAAATAATCGGCCGTAGGGCTAAAATGATCTGAGTATGGTTTATGAATAGCAGTTCCTCTAATTGCACAGATTTACCACATTTTGTTTTCTCCTTGTTATTCACGAGAAACGTTGAAAGCCCTTGCCTGTAAGTGCTGCCAAATTTAAACAACCCCTCTGCTGACTGGGAGACTTAACCTATATAAACACATTGACACACGAATTTTTATAGAGCGCTTTTTAAGAAACTCTGGTTAGAAAGAAATAAAGCACCGAGGCATAGCAAGAGGGAAAAAAAACAAAAAAAGCAGCATTTGAGCATAAAATGAGTGGCTGTTTCAATGCAGCTTCTGGGAGTAAGGCAACTAAAGGTCGCATGGGTAGATTTCGTTTTGGCACACTCAATTTTCTCTACACGGCTTGAGTGAGAACGAGAGTAAATGGAAGAGCATTATGCCCTTGCTAAAAAAACAAACTGGGAAAAAACCCCCAGATGCTCCCTTTTGGGCTTCAGTGTTTTGATCCTGCGTGCAGACCTCAGCTATTCCAGTTTAATGGAGTAACTGGTAGCAAGAGAAGATTGTTATTCTCTGTACATTCAAATATTTAAAGTCCTAAGGCCCTCAGGGAGCAAGGGCGGGTGACGACAGACACACCAATTCTTGAAAATGAAGGTCACCAGAAATGCAAAGTGGTGAAACAAGCCATCTTCCCCTGTTCAGACTCCTGCAAGCAGCTGAAACATTTTTTTTCTGAAAGGTTGCAAGCAGCCGGCTTTTGATGAATACAGCGATAAAAAACTTCAATGCTATTTCAAGTAAGCCCAGAGCCTATCTTCCCTCAGGCTTCTTAATTTCAGCAGCAGTTCCTTCTCCAAAACGTTGCCAGGAAAGGACCTTTTACCAGCACATGGTGCAGCCCCCACAGTAAAACGACAGCAAACCCAGGAACTGTTCTCGAATGCACATCAAGGGGAGCAGAACAAGACCAAGGTATTAAAAACAATGGCAAAGGTCTGGCTGAGGAGACAGTCACCCTTCTCTCTCGCGGGGCTTTTAAAGCCTTGTACAGCCCGCTGGGGCCACTCCAGCTGCATCCAGCCAAGGAAATGCGCTTGGGCAAGGAAAAGTCAGTTTTTTCCTGGCGTCTCCCAGAGCATCCTCGTAGCTGACCTG